>NW_007246169.1:68194-97084 GCF_000164805.1 Carlito syrichta
GGGAGCAGCCACTGCACTCCTGTCTGGGCGACTGAGTGAGACTCCAACTCAAAAAAAAAAGAAGGAGGAGAGGGGGAGAGAAGAACTTGGGGGGGAGGAAGGGAAGTGGGAGAATTTAGGATAAAGGCTGAAGCAGCCTTTGCCTGCTCAGCTCTCCTTGAGAATCTCTGTTGATGCTGGTGTCTAGAAGTGGGTCCTTGGTTTAGGCAGTTAAATCTTCCATTGTGCTATCTTACTTTCTGATAATTATGCCTTAATCTGTAAATATTCACTCTAGGCTATAAGTTTGCAAGCAAGCTTCAAGCTTGGTAATTAATATTTGTGCTTCTTTATGTAAGTTATGTCTTTAAGAGGAAGCAGTTGTTTTAAGCATTTAAAAGACATTCTATGTTTATTGCGAAGTAATTACTTTCCAAAGATATTTCCAACTGATATTTTGTTACATCTAAATGTACGTTTACAGTAATCAGTAGGCCAGAATAACTCTAATTTCTATATTTTGGTCCAATGGGCTAAAAAAGGAGACATTTTTAAAGAATGTTTTTAATCAGTGTGTTTATCCCAGAGATACTGTTGGCTCTTCCAGAATCAGTAACATAGCGTTAGAAAAATAATAAACATGGTGTGCTCTCTGAGCTGAATTAGAATGTAATGAGAGATGACATCTCAGCTGAGCGTGAGTATGGTTAACTTTTAATCTGGGCTCTGAAGTGTCCTAGAGCTTGAAGGAATTTATTAACTCCCTCGGTATCACTTTTTTAATGTGCAAAATTCAGAAGATAAACAGTTACTGCCTTTGTATTAATGCTTGCTGGGTCACAAGTATTGTTTTGATAAAATAGTCTTGTTTGCATTGTACATTTTCTGCTTTATTATTTTTATTATTTCTCTTGCCTCTGTAATTGGTAGTTACTGGTTTCCCATTAGTTCTTTATTAGTTACTTCATAAAAGCTAGCTTGTGATTTATCCTCCAACCCACACTTGTTTTTCCCCAAATATCATTAACTGAGGCAAAAGGTAGGCAACTGGGACTGGTGGTGCTGTGAGCTGTTCTGAGTGGCCTGACCTTGTCTTTAGGATGGATCATGCCCAGTTTCTGGACTGCTGTGCTGTGAAAAAACTGATATGAATCCCAGGAAGTTTATTAGGAAAAACATTCTAAGTAATAGTAAGAGGGCAGGATTAACCGGGGCTGCATGGGATCTCTAAGGTCCTTCTCTCTAGGTGGAGAGGGGCAACATGTGTCTTCCCAGCTTGGGGCAGGCATTATAAATGCACAATGACCCCATAATGCAGCCTGCTCTATAAAAAGGCAAGAAAATAATCATTTATACAGTACAAAGAAGCCAAAGCTCATTCTACCTATAAGCTGGCTCCAGCCACCATTGCATAGGTACTTTCTCCTACTCTTATTTCTTATATGATCTTGTGTCATTTGATATTATGTTCTTTCAGTTCACAGTGTAGTTTTAAAAAATTATATAGCCTGTTGAGTGTATTCCAACTTACTGGTTATTTTATTTTGGACAAGTTACTTAAACTTATGTGCTTTGGTTTTTCTCACATCTAAAATGATGGTCATAATTCTGTCTACCCCATTTGACAGTTGTATGGACGAAATACTTATTAAAAAGCCTGGTATAGCACTGGCCCACCTTCTGAGTAGGCCCTGTGTCAGCCATTGTTGTTGGCTGTTATTCACCCACATATGGGGCTGAGGTTGCCTAGGATTATAACTTCTAATTCTTTTTTTTTTTTTTCTTTAAAAAAGTTTTTTTTATTTTAAAGTTGTGGGGTACAATTCAGGGTTAGGTATACAAATGTTCATTATGCAGGTACCCTTGTCGATGAGGTGTGCCCCTTCCTCCCCTAGCAGTTTTCCTCAATTGTCAATCCCACTCCCCTCCCCTGACAGTTTCCCACTATTGCCAATCACTTTCTTATAGTATTATAATTGTTCAAGTTTCACTTATGAGTGAGAACATATGGTACTCTGTTCTTTGTTTCTGTGATAGATCACTGAGTATGATCGACTCTAAATTCATCCAAGTTGCTGCAAAGTTTATATGTTTGTCCTTCTTTATGGCTGCATAATATTCCATTGTGTATATGTACCACATTTTTTCATCCAGTCCAGTTTCAGTGGGCAGCACGGTTGATTCAATGTTTTTGCTGTTGTGAATAGAACTGCAATAAATGTGTGTGCAGCTATCTTTTTTGTAGAATGGTTTGAGTTTCTCTGGGTATATTCCCAAGAGGGGGATTGCTGGATGATATGGAAGGTCAGTTTCTAGTTCTTTCAGAAATCGTCACACTGTCTTCCAAAGAAGTTGTGCTAGTTGGCATTCCTACCAGCAGTGTAGAAGCGTTCCTTTTTCTCTGCATCCTCACTAGCATCTGTTGTCTGTTGTTTGTTTTATTAATGATGGCTATTCTTACTGGGTTTAGGCGGTCTCTCAACATGGTTTTGATTTGCATTTCTCTGATGATTAGTGAGGCTGAGCACCTTTTCATGTGTCTGTTGGCTGCCCTGATATCTTCTTTTGAGAAGTGTCTATTCATGTCTTTTGCCCACTTTCTAATGGAGCTATCCATTTTTTCCTTTTGGCGTGTTTGAGTTCCTAGTAGAGCCTAGATGTTAGATCTTTGTCAGATATACAGTTGGTAAATATTTTTTCCCATTCTGTGGGCTGTCTCCCCACTCTCTTGATGGTTTCTTTGCTTTGCAGAAGCTAGTCAGTTTGATGAAGTCCCACTTGTCTATCTTATTTCTTATGGTATGGGCACTTAGGGTTTTGATCAGGAATTGATTGCCAGTTCCAATTTCCATAAGGGTATCTCCTGCATTTTCTAAGATTCTTATAGTTTGAGGTTTTATGTTTAGGTCTTTGATCCATTTAGAGTTCATTTTTGTGTATGGTAATAGGTAGGGGTTCTGTTTAAATCTTCTGCATGTGATCAGTCAGTTTTCCCAGCACCATTTACTGAATAGGTTCTCCTCTCCCCAGTGGTTGTTGTTGGAGGCTTTGTTAAAGATGAGTTGGTTGAGAAATTGAGGTTTTGCCTCTGGAATCTCTATCCTGTTCCATTGTTCTATATGCATGTTCTTGTACCAATACGAGGCTGTTTTGATTATTGTAGCCTTATAGTAAGTAACTTCTAAATCTAAGTGGGCTCATGGTACAGGGAGCTAGGATATCTTCAGTGAATATTTGCTGAAATACATTGAGTTAGAAAACTTTGGATTTAAGTGGACCAAGTTATTTCCTTTCATCAAAACTAAGTAATCACATTGTTTTCTCATGATTTCAGGAAGAGCAAGCAATAAAAAAGTGAACATTTTAGAACTATCTGTGCAGCCTTTTTTTTCTGGCTATATAGGAGACTAGATACCTTAGCTGACTCTCCCACTTAAAACAATTTAAAACAATGGATAAAACATTAAAACAGTCTTTTAAAGTCATCAGTGAGAAAACAGGAGCCTAAAGGATTCCTAAGAGGCCAAAAACTCGTTGAAAACTGGAAATCAGGGCTCTGACACAGAGTTTTCTTTTGAGAATATTTGCCCAATGCAGGTGACCTTGAGCTTTGATTTTTATGACCTTAAGAGATATGGGGACAGGAGTTAAGCCTAGGACAGTCCAGTCTGTTAGAAAACCTCCTCTGCTTAAAGCTGAGTCCCCAACACACCCTAGTAGGCTACATCTCTAGTGTAAGGGTGAAATAAAAATAAGCATGCTGTGTCTCCAGGATGAGGGAAGAAATATGCCTGCCTTGGTGCTTGTTGGAGGTTAAAATATTTCCTCTGAGAACAAGAACCACAGGCTGAGTTTTCAGCAGAATTCATATAACAGACTGGTCTGAAAAGCCTCAAAGATTTAGTGAAAAGCAGTCCTGGTGGGTAGAGTTCCCAGTTATGTGGTAGAGCAAACGCAAATCCTTCCTAAAAGAACCCTTCTTCAACATAGGCCTCAAATAAATTTGACAGGTTGCTATCCAAGGAATATGAACTGTCAGTCAAAAAAAAAAAAGAGAGAGAATGGAAACAGGATATCTAAATAAGCCAGCAGAAATAGAACTATAAAGACTTCAGATAATGGAATTAACAGATACAGAATTTAAAAAAATAACTAGGTATAATATATTATAAGAAATAAAAAGGTAATTGAAATATGAACAAAGAATAAGACTATAATAAACAAACTTGATTATTTGAAAAATAACCAAGTATATGTTCTAGAGATGAAAAATATACTTGAAATCTTCAAAATTAGTGGATGAATTTAAGAGCAAATTAGACTTAACTGAAGAGAACTGGAAGATACATCTGAAGATCTAGCCCAGAATGCAGTGAGAAGACAAAGCTGTAGAGGTTATGAGGCAGAGAGATTAGAATAAGGAGGACTAAAGCACTTGTACTTGGGGTTACAGAAAGACAGAAAACAGAAAGAGTAATTTTAGAAGAAATAATGGCTGACATTTTAAAATAAAACTAAAGGAAGACACCTATTCTCAGATATAAGAAGTTCAATAAACCCCAAATAGGGTAAACAAAAAGAAATCTAAGCCCATGTGCATCATAAACTTGCAGAATGCTAAGGACAAAAAGACAACCTTCATAGCAGCCTAAAAAGAAAGACAGATTATTTATGAAGAGACTTACAGCTTACTTCCCAGAGGAAATCAGAAAGCAATAGAACAATATCGCTAATGTGCTATGAGGAAATATTGGTCATTCTAGAACTTTAGACCTATTAGGCATGGTTCATAACTCTCTTACTCTTTTGCTTTTTCCATTTTTATTTTTCCTCTTTAAACTTCAGTCTGTCTTTGAGTTTACTAGACTTTTCTTCAGAGTTCCCATTTTGATGTTAATTTTAGTCAATGAATTCTTAAAATCAGATATCATGTTTTACAGTTCTAGAATGGCATTCCTTCTCATAGGCTTCAGTTCTTTGTTGCACTGCTCCATCTTTTTTTACCACACTAATGATAGTAATATTGAAGTTCTCTGTCTGCTAATGCCAAAATTGTTAGCATCTCTGGGTCTGCTTCAATTAACAATTTTATCTAATGATTATAAGTTACATTTTTCTGCTGTACCTATCTAGATTTCTTAGGGGAATTTATCTTGGTTTCTCCATTAGTTGTAGGGTGCAGGCCTTATGCCTAGGGTATGGTCCTTACTCACAGGACAAAGACTTTTTGGGATCTATTCTGACAACAACTGGTGTACTACAATTCAATTCTGTCACTAACCACCTGGAGTTAGTGAAGACACCTTAAGTTGAGATTCAGTTCTCTATGATCACAGGTTCAGGGATTCCCCAAGCTATCTGCATTTCTGACCAACTAACTATAAACTCGTGGGTTTCCATGGCCCCCTTAGGTATGACAATTTACTAGAATGACACACAGAACTCAGAAAGGTACTATATTTATAATTTATTATAAAGAATACAGATCAAGCCAAATGAAAAGACACATAAGGCAAAGTTTGAAAGGGTACCAGATACAGAGCTTCCATGCCCACTTTCCATGGAGTCAGGGTACATCATCCTACTGGCACATTGTGTTTACCAACCAGGAAGCTTCACCAAGCTTGGATGTCCAGAGTTTTTATTGGGATTTTATTGTGTAGGTATTATTGATATAATCATTGGCCACATGACTGAGCTCAATATGCACCTCCCCTCTTGCTTTGGTCCATGTTCTGTTGCTATAAGGGAATGCCTGAGACTGAGTAACTCATTTTATTTTGTTTATTTTGACACATTAATTCTGGAAGCTCAAAAATTCAAGATCAGTTACTGCATCTGATCGGCTTCTGGTGAGGGAGTCATGCTGCTTCATAACATGACAGGGAAGCAAGTGTGTGTAAAATGGGCAAAATATGAGGGCAGACTCACTTCAAAAAAACCCCTCTCTTTTGGAGACTAATCCAGTCTCATGAAAGTGAGAACTCTGTCTTGCAAAAATTAGCCCAGTCTCATGAGAGTGGCATTCATCTCTCTTAATGAACCTATTACCTCTTAAAATGCCCATCTCCCAACACCACCACACTGGGGACCAAATTTTCTGCATATGAATTCTGTAAGACACACTCAAGTCATAGCCTTCTGCCTCTTGGCCCAGAAATATATCTTTCTCACAATGAAAATAGAATCATTCTATTCTAATAGTCCCAAAGGTCTTAACTTGTTCCAGCATCAATTTCAAAATCTTACCTGTAAGCAGCTTATTGACTTCCAAGATACAATGATGGGGCACACATAAGACAGATATTCTTATTCCAAAAGGGGGAGAGAGGCAAAAAGGAAGGAGTATCAAACCCCAAGTAAGTCTAAAACCCAAAAGAGAATATAACATTAAGTCTTGAGGCTCCAGAATAATCTTCCTTGACTCCCATGTCTCACACTTCAGCTCTCCCAGACTGGCATCGTCTGATCATAGCTCTACAGTAAGTCCCCTACATACAAATGAATTCCATTCTGAGAGCACATTAATGAGTCCAATTTGTTCATAAGACCAACAAAGTTAGTCTAGGTACCCAACAAACACAATCGGCTTCATAGTACCAGCTACATTACTACTGCCTTTTTGCTTGCTTCTGGACATCCTAGACTTGAAATAAAGATACTATACTACTGTACTCTATACAGTACTGTACAGTAAAGTACAGAAAAGCACAACCACTTGTAGAGGATGCACACACGTGACAATGTATACTAGACACATGAACTAACTTATGTGATTGGACATGCAAACGCACATTCACATCTTTGAAAGCTCACATCATGAAGGTTCGTATGTAGGGGACTTACTGCATAGTTATGGGGTCTCTGTGGCAGTCCCTAACCCATGGCCCCACTAGTCATTGCTGGAAACCATGCCCACAGCTCTTATATTTTGCATGCCTGCAGAATTAGCACCACATGAACACCGCCAAGGTTTACAGCTGAGCCATGGCTAAGGAAGCAGAGGAATGAGTGCTATGCTGGAATGCAGTGAGCAGAAACCCAAGGAAGCCATGGGTAGCAAGCCTGTGGAGGATTCTTGGACTAGCCCTATGAAACCATTTTGCCCATCTAAATCTATGGGTCTGTGATGGGAGGGGCAGCCTTGAAGATCTCAAATATGCCTTCAGGGTCTTTCTTCCATGTCTTGATGATCCCTTCTATCTGTACCAATCTCCTTAGCAAATGGTTGCTGGACCACATTTTCAGTTTTTTTTCCTGAATACACTGAACACAGTGGAAACTCTTTACATGGCCAGGCTGAGGATTTTCCAAATGTTTTCACTTTACTTCTCTTTTGATTATAAGTTCTGCCTTTTAGGAATTTTTTCCCCTCTCACAGCTTCATGCAAGTGGTTAAAAGTAACCTTTGACCACCGCTTAACCACTACTGCTTAACATACAGCAGCTTGAATGCTTTGCAACTTAGACAGTTCTTCTAGGAGCTAGGTGTTCTAATTAATTTCTCTTAAGTTCTGCATAGAGCCCTAGGGTCTGGATGCAATGTAGCCAAGTTCTTTACAGCTTTATGGCAAGAATGATCTTTACTCCATTTTCCAATACTTTGTTCCTCAGTTCCATTTGAAACCTTGTCAGAATGGTCTTTACTGTCCACATTTCTATCAACATTCTTGTCATGACCACTTAGGGAATCTTTGAGAAGTTCCAGACTTTCCTTAGCCTTTTATTCAGAATCCTCACCAGAATCACTCTCAATGCTCAATTCATGGCAATACAGGCTTTTTATAACATTCACCTCAAACTGTTCTAGCCTCTACCCATTACCCAGTTTCAAAACTGCTTCAACATTTTCAAATATTTGTATAGCAGTAGCCCCACTTCTTAGTAACCGTTTTCTGTCTTAGTATGTTTTCTATTGCTATAACAGAATATCTGAGACTGGATAATTTATAAAGAAAAGGGATTTATTTTGGCTTATGGTTCTGAAGGCTGGGAAGCCCAAGATTAGGTAACCACATCGTGTTGACTTCTGACAAGGGCCTACTGCTGCATTATAATATGGCGGGAAAGTAGGCACATGTGAAAATGGGCAAAACACAAAGGGCAACTTTGCCTTATAACAATCCATTCTTGTGGTAACTAATTTAGCCCCATGAGAGTGAGAGCTCACTGACTTTCTTAATAAATAACCCTATCCCATGAAAGCAGCATTAATCCTCCTTAACAACCTAATCTTCTCTTAAAGGCCACTTCCCAACATTGCCACAAGGGAGACAAAATTCAACACATGAATTCTGGGGCACACTCAAACAATAGCACCACTTTCTCCAGAGGTCAGGCTGTCTCTAATCTCTAATTCTCTACTCACATGGTTGGTATTTCTAGTGTCCAACCACTATCTTGAATCATCTCATCTTTTATTATAAGCTCTGGTGTAATCCAAGGGGCTCATAAATAACAGAAACATTTGTATTATTGGAGAAACTCCAAGGATTTAGAGTCTCCCTTTCAGACGCCAAACACAAATGCCAGCCAAATTCCTTATTATACCACTGCATCTCAACTGCCCCAATGCCCAGGGTGTTTACCAAGATCTCTTTACTTCTACCAGGTCAGAATTTCGTCTACTTAGTGCTATGCAACCTGTAAAGTCTCTGCCCAGCTCTTAGTCCCCAAGAAATCTTGCTCTGTACATACAGCTTAGGATTTAGTCAAAGACCAACAGGAAACTCTATGCAGATGCTTGGGGCTCCTTTTCTGTAGTTCTTTCTTCTCCTGAGTTCTGATGCCCAAATTCCAGCCTCCTTAGCACTCTCAGACTTTGCTGTCTTTTTCTTTACCTAGTAAGATTGCTGCTGTTTGGTTGAGCTCTGCTTCCTTGTGCCAAGATTTGAGTCACGAACTCATTGAAAACTGCCCTAAGGTAGACAACTGGGCTGAATATATTCCCTTCTTTTAAAAATTGCAGCCTACATATCTGCTGTCCAGGACCTGAAGACAATTGTCTTACAGTTCTTGTCCAGCTGTATGGTTATTTTTGGTAGCAGGCATGTCAGATGCCAACTGTTTTATTGTGGCCACAATTATAAGTTACCCATGTTTCCTCAATCTAGAACTTTATACATCAAATATCTTTGAATACAAGTTTTAAAATGAAGACTTTTCTGACAAAAAAAACTAAAGCTTTTTCAACACACCTTCATTAAAGGAAATTAATTCAAGCAGGAAAAATAGAAGAGCTAAGATGCAAGACGAAATAATGGGTAAAGAATGCAGGAAACATTTGGATTAATCTAAGTATTAATTATATGAAGGGGGTACCCCCCAAAAAACTCAGAATTTACTTATAAAAATTGTGTTTTTATTCTTACATGTTTAAACTTCAGTCACCTTCAAAGTACTCTCCGATTGATGCAATACACCCATCAAGATGCTTTTTCTACTGCTCAAGCACTTTTTGAACGTGTTAATTTTGATGCCTTTGAGTACTTCTGCTGTTTTTTGTTTCACTTCTTCCACATCAGCAAAATGTTTCCCTTCGAGGACTTTGAGGTCTCTGGGGAAGCAAAAAAAGTTGCTGGGGCAAGATCAGGTGAATATGGTGGGTAGGGCACAGGGGTCATACTGGTTTTGGTCATAAATTGTTGAACACTCAGCATGGTATAGGAAGGTTGTTCATGTAAATCACCCATCATGAAATGGGCAAACATACTGAAAGAATCTTTTAAAAATTTACTGAAGCTGAACGCAGCCTCTCACAACAACACTTGCTAGTACACTGATGCTGATGGATTCTTAGAACACTAACCTAGCAGGGGAAGCCTGTACCACAAGGGACCCACCCTCCAAAGAGTAATTCTTTTTTTTTTCCAGGTCCCCCTTCATACACATATCAGGAATGAAAGATATATTTAATGAATCTTCAAAAATTCAGACAATAACAGAATCTTATTTTGCCAATATATTTGAAAGCTCTGATGATCAAATGTCTAGAAAAAAAGTTTACCCAAACTTATTCCAAGAAATAAAAAATCTGATCAGTCTGATAATCCTTTAAGAAATAGAATTAGATTTCTAACTAGAAATTTTCCCACAAAGAAGATATCAGATCCAGTTATTTTGCCATTGGCTACTAACAAATGTTCAAAGAACAATTTTAATCTCATAAGAACTATTCCAGAATATAGAAACAGCAAGTATACTTATGAGGCTAATATAAACTTGATACCAAAACCTGGCAAGAATGTATGAAAACAATGCCAGCCTTGAACATAAATGTAAAAGCCCTAAGCAAAAATTAGCAAACTAAATTTAGCAGTCTGATAATAAATATAATCAACCATAACAGTTTGGATTTATCTCAAAATATGTTGGTTGCCACTGAAAGTCAGTCTCCTGATGTATTTGATCACAGAACAATTTTAAATAGAAAAGTCATGATCATTGCAATAGACATAGGAAAAGAATTTGAAAAATCTAATATCCATTCATTATTATAGAGAAATTTCTTAGAAAAGAAGAACTAGATAGAAGGAAACTTTAAATTCAAACTTAATTTTAAAAGCCCAACAGCAAATAGTAAATATATTTAGTATATAATGAGAGCTGCGTTTTCACCATTAGGAAAGGGATTTACAAATATGAAAAGTGGGAAGTCTAGAATGTACTCTTTGTTTTTGGATTGGAGTTGGAAATATCACTGAGAATTCAAAGTTAAGTGTGTGTGTGTGTGTGTGTGTGTGTGTGTGTGTGTGTGTAACATTTTCTAGCTTTGTGTGCTGAGAAGGCACACGTGTAGTGATACCTGAGTAGCAATGAATACCTTTAGCACCCAGCTTCTTTCACTAAAGGGAACCAAGACTCTTTGGTGAAATGAAGAAATGGAGCAGAAAAAGTACACAATAAATCTAGAACATTAGAAAGCAAGGCAGTGTTCAAAGAATCATGGGTATTTGTCAGAAAGACACAGTCACCACCTTAAAAGACTCACAGTGGCCGTGTCTGGGCAACTTGAACTTTAAAAAAGAAAAAAAGATATTAATTGATTTGTGGTAGATTGTATTTTTCAAAGATGGCCACAACAGTATCCTCCTTGTTTCTCTTTTTTTTTTTTTTGAGTTGGAGTCTCACTCTGTCACCCAGACTGGAGTGCAGTGGCCGCTTCCGGCCACCGCAGCCTCGACCTGCTGGGCTCCAGCAATCCTTCCGCCTCAGCCTTCCAAGTAGCCGGAATTACAGGCATGCGCTACCACGCCCGGCTGATTTTTTGATTTATTGAAGAGATGAGGTCTTGCTGCCCAGGCGGGTCTCGAACCCATGGGCTCAGGCAATCCACTCACCTCAGCCTCCCAAAGGGCGCGGGGATTACAGACTGAGCCACCGAGCCCAGCTCTTGTTGCTCTTACAATGTGACTTTGACCCTCCTCCCATTGAGAGGCAAAGTTTTTGTCCCCTCCCCTTGAATCTGAGTTCTGAAGCTAAATCATAAAAGCCAAGGTAACTTCCACCATGCCGGCTGGAACACTTGTGCTGGAACCCTGAGCCACTGTACAAACTGTCTAACCATCCTGAGGTCACTGTGCTATAAGGAAACGCAAACAAGTCCAGGTGGATGAACCAGATGGAGAGATCCTGAGACCATCTAAGAAAGAACAATGCCATCTCAACCTTCAGCAGCTTTGGCTACCATCTGACAACTACTACATGAGAGCACCCTGAGCCAAAACCACCTGACTGAACCCACTTCAAATATTTGACCTACAGAAATTTTGAGAAATAATATAATGCTTGCTATTGTTTCAAGTCAATAAGTTTTGTAACAATTATTTGCATAGTAATAGATAATCATAATAGATTGGGGGCCTAGATATGGGATGGCACCATGATAAAAACTCAAAGCACATGACTAGTTTTTGGCTGGGTGGCAGGTGGGCCTTTGAGGGTGCTGGTGAAAGCTTGCAGGGCCTGTGTGATAGTGTTGGCAGAGCCCTGAAGAGCCCTGAGGAGGTTCTCAGTGGGAGCTTAAAGGAAAGAGAGGAAAAAGTTATGAGAAGTTAGATGAAAGGACCCTGGATATGAAGTGATGGATAGTTTAGTAATACTGTTACCTGCAGTAATATAAAAAATAGGAAATAAACTAAATGAACTCAGTGATTCAGCTAAAGAGATTATCAGACAGAATATTGAAAGTACCATCTGATTGCTTCTTGCTTATGATAAAACTTGAGAGAAGTGAGCTGAAGAAAAAAAACATTACATGTAAAGTAGCCAGGACTCACTGGATTCGGAAGTAAAACTTCTTCTCATTCCCAGACTCTCAAAGGTGGCAAAAAGTAGTCCAATTCAAAAAAGATTTCAGGGCAAAGAGCAAATCCATGGGGGGGGGTGTCTATAGGTCCTTTGTTAAAACCTCAGAAATATTTAAGTGATTGGAGACCCTTCTATTTAGAAAGGGGAAAAAATGGTTTTCAAAGGATCTGAAGGTGTGCCTTGCTGCTAAACAATATGGCTTCTAGTGTCTTAAGAGCATTGCACCATAGGAAGCCCAGGATACAGTAGGGTTTATCTTGAAGAGATTTGCTAGCAGAATTCCTTCTTGTTTGGGAAAGGCCAATTTTTGTTCTATTAAGGCTACAGCTGATTGGATGAGACCCACCTACATTATGGAAGATAATCTGCTTTACTCGAAGTGCACCTATTACAATTTTAATCTCATCCAAAAAAATACCTTCACAAAAACTCCCAGAAAAATGTCTTCCCAAATATCTGCACACCATGACCCAGCCAAACTGACACAAAATTAACTATCACAGAAGGCATTGTAAACTGATACATTTTAAAAGTTTGGGCTTTTTTCCAAATATTTATACAAATTTGTGTTGAAAGTGACAAAGACAGTACTAAAGGAAGAGGCCCCTAAATGCTCTGCCTTATATAGTAGGAAGCTGGTTGAGAAAATTACTTAACTACAAACTTGGGTTACTTTGTATGGAAAAGAAGGATGACTCAGAGGGTGGAGCCAAGAGCCATGGAGAATTTATTCCTGGCATAGACCTAAGTCCTAATCAAGGGACTGGAGACAAGTACTGGCTGTATTTCAAAACTGCAATGGTTCAGTAACTGATGCATGCCTTACATTTTCTCCCTTTTTTTAATGAAAATATCTATAGAAGTTACCCTACGCCTGCCCCACCATAATGCATTGTTGTACAGGGTGGATGTGGAGGGACATATGTGCTTCTTTCATTTGCAGGTATTCAGATTAAGAGACACAGTGTATAAGGAGCTAAAACCAAGGAATCTTATTTGAGGAGTTTTGTCCAAACCTATGCATGATCTAGATAACAAGATTCTGGATTTTGTGCTGTTGCACTAATTGATTTGGAGATATTAGGGAGAGAATTGTATGTGGGAGGGATGTGAATTGTGGCCAGAGGATGGAACATAACAGATTGTATGAGGGGGGACTCCAAAAAACCTGGATTTATTTATTTTGAAAAATGTATATTTATGCTTACATGTTTAAACTTCAGTTACCTTCAGAGTACTCTCCTTTTGAGGCAATATATCTATTGAGACACCTTTTCCACTGCTCAAACAGTTTTTGAACTCATCCATTTTGATGCCTGTTAGTGCTTCTCCCTTTTTTTGTTTCACCTCATCTACATTGGCAAGAAGTTTCCCTTTGAGAATTTTTTCCATGCAGGAAAACAAAAAAATGCTGTGCATGGCAAGATTGCGTGAACAGGGAAGATGGGATGTGGAGGTCATGCTGTTTTTGGACAAAAACTGCTGAACACTCAGTGTGATGTGAGCAGGTTGTTTGTGTAAGTCACTCGTTATGAAATGGGAAAACACATTGAAATAATCTCCAAAAAAAATTAACTGAAGCCAAACTCAGGCTCTCACAAGAATACTAACTGGTACACTGATGTTGATGGGTTCCTAAAATACTTACCTAGTGGGATAAGCTTGTACTACAAGGGGCCTACTCTCCCAAAAAATCATTCTGTTTTTGGGGGGTCCCCCTCGTATTTTCCAAAGATGGCAGCAACAACATCTCCCATCATACATATTCTTAAAATGTGAATTTTCTTGCCTTCCATGAAGAGATGGACTCTATTTCCTTCCCTTGAATCTGGACAGGTTGTGATTATGGTGGAAGTGATGCTATATGATTTCTAAGACTTGGTCATAATAAGACAATACTGAGTGACTATCACAGAAACAAAGAACAGGGTATCACATGTTTTCACTCATAAGTGGACATTGAATAATTATTATAATACTATAAGAAAAGAATTGGCAGTAGTGGGAAACTGCGAGGGGAGGGCGGGGGTGGGATTGGCAGTAGTGGGAATCTGTTGGGGGAAGGTGGGGCACACCTTATCACAAGGTTACAAGCATAATGAACATTTGTATACCTAACCCTGAACTGTACTCTACATATTTAGGGGAAAAAAAGTCAAATCTTCGAACTTGCTGTCTGGGCCACTCAGATTGGAGCCCTGAACCTCCATGTAAATGTTCTGACTGTCCTGAGGTTACCATCCTGTGAAGGAACTGGGAGTAGCCAATATGGAGAGACCACATAGAGAGGCTCTTTGACTACACAAAGAGAAAGAGAAGTACTCAGCAATCCCCTAGCTGGCCCCCACTCTCCCAGCCCTGACTGCTGTCTGACTGTAAACACATGAGGGACCCTGAGCCAGAATCCCCTTGAGATCATCTCAGAGTCCCAACTCATGGAAACTGTGAGAGATAACAAAATAAGTGTATGTTAAACCATCAGGTTTTTGAATAATTGGCTACACAACAACAAAAAAACTGGATCAAGATTATAGCCTATGAAATAAAATAGGAATCCATGAGTTTATACATACATAAATGAATGTATAAATAGGTGAAGATAAAGGAAAGGTCTTCCTGGTGGAATGCTATAAAGAAATATAGAAGGAATGGTAGAGTTAAAAATGTCATTAGTGGATACTGAAAGAACTAAAATTTGGTGAAGAACAGAATATTTACTTATTCTAGAAGCACTTCTCCACACATTACTTTTTAATTTTTTCACATATTATATTATATTATATTATTTTTAATTGCAAAGGGATATAATAATAACTCTACTTAGGGGCTATTTGTGGATATAACTTTAACCATGCATTTAAAGCTAATATTGTCAATATTGGGATAAACCAACATCATATGCCTTTTGATATGATATACTGAGGACAAGACAGTATGTAGTATTCCTGTGAAAAAGGTATAGCAAATTTTATGAGGACATTCAGGTTGAAGGACATTCTGCAAAGTAACTTGCTTCAAAAATATCGAGGTCAAGAAAACAGAGAAAGGCTGAGGAACTATTCCAGATAAAAGGAAACTAGAGACATAGCAACTAAATATAGTCTTTGATCCTGGGTTGGATCCTGGAGTAGGAAAAAAAAAATAGCTATAAAGACATTATTGAGTTAATTGACAAAATTTAAACATGGTCTGTGGATTAGATTATAGTATAGTATCATAGCAATACTGATTTTTACAAGGGTATTATAGGAGGTTGTCTTGACCTCAGGAAATATATATTTTAGGATAAAAGGCACCTGGAACCTTTAACTTAGTTTCAAGTGGTTCCCAAAAAAGTACATATGTGTAAGTACATTTACATATATGTGTGTGATAAGTAAATGTAAGTATACATAAATATTTATATATGTATGTGTGTATAACACATATATATTTAGAGGGAGAAATAATAAGCAAATGGGGCAAAATACTCTAACAAAAAGCATTAGCATTCCTTATATTATTTTGTTTTTTTCCCATAAGTTTGAAATTATATAAAAATAAACATGAGCAAGATGAGGGTATCTGCTATCCCACCTCTGTTTACCATTGCACTGGAGATCCTAGCTAGTGCAGTAAGGCAAGACAAAGAAATAAGCAATATGGAAATTAGAAAGGAAGAAACAAAACTGTGATTATTCACAAATAATATAGTTGTATAGAAAAGCCAAAATGCTCAGTGAATAAATCACTAGGATAACTAGTATCTTTTAATCAGGTTGTTAAATACATGCAAAACTCAGTTGAGTATCTATATAACAGCAACACAGAGAAAATGTAATATAAAATGACACCATAATCACAGCCATCAAAAATACAGTTTCTAAGAATAAAATAACTAAAACGTATAAGATCTTCATGGAAAAATATTTAATTTTTTTGAAGGACCTAAATTAAGAGATAAGAAAGTACAATATTGTAAATAAGTTTATTCACCCCCAAATGAATAGAATATTAGCTTTTTATTAAGGGTATGTGAATGTGTGCATGTAATTTGACAAGCCGGTTCTATAATTTCTATGGAAACCAGAGAGCCAGAAATAATGATAACCATCCTCAAGAAAGGGCACAAACTGCAGAACTTTACAACACTGTTAATGAGAATATAAGCTTGTATAACTCTTTTGGAAAACAACTTGGCTTTATTTAGTATAGCTGATAGTGCCCATAACCTAGGTCTCAGACACTCCAACCCCAGATACATCTTCCCATAGAATCTTTTCCATATTTGTGTTGGGGGACATGAAAAAGAGGGTTCTAGCAGCTTTGTTCACAAAAGTATAAAATTATAAATAATTTAAAGATCTAGCAACAGAAGAATGTATAAATTCTAAATTGTGATATAGACTATAGTGATAAAGAATGTAGTGATTATTTTATAGTGCTATATAGAATATAGATAGATATAGAATACTATACTAGAGTGAAAATGAATGAATTGCAGCTACATATAATAGCATTGGTAAATCTCAGGAACATTATATTGGGCAAAAATAAGCAGATTGCAAAAACATGTCTATATATAAGTCAAAACTAAATAATATGTGTGAATGATCATTGAACTGTTATTTTATATGCTATGTACATTTTATAAATACTTTGTTTCTATTCAGAAGTTAATTTTAAATAAATGTAAAATATTTATTACCACATTGATTATAATAATAAAATACTTTAAAATATCTCTCAAAAGTAATTGTCTGAAATAATGACAGTACAACCATACCACAGCATACTACACAACTATTTAAAACAATGTTATACCTATGCAGGTATTTTGTTGAATTGGAAATTTTTCACAATATGCTGTCAAGGGAGAGGGAAAGCAAATTGTAAAGAGAATATATACTATAGGCCTCTAATTTGAAAAATAAAGAAATGAGATAAGACTAGAAGTATGTAAAACAAAAATGGAGAAGTTTATATCTGAATAGTCAATTCGAATAATTTTTCTTTTCTTCATGACTATCTGTATTTTCTAATATTTTCCCATAATAAACATGCTACTTTTTAAGGGGCGTAAAATCTGATGCTAAACAGAGACTAGTGCATACCTTCCCACCATGTTATCAGTTCGTTCATTCATTCATTCACGTGCTCATTCATCAATTAACGTGTATTTACAGAGAATCTGTCATATGTGTGAGGCCTTCTGCTTGGTTCTAGGAAAAGAAAGACGAGCCAGGCATGGTCCCGCCCTGGAGGAGTTCAGTCTAAATAATAATAGGGTACTATCTGTACTAGTATGGCACAATATTACACTCTCATTAATATAAGAATGTTCACTGCCTCTTCACCTCCTTAAGTCAACCAAAGAAAGTCCCATAATTTCTAACTCAATTTCTATCCTCTTTGTCTTCTCAGGCTGCCATAACAAAATATCACAGTCTAGGTGACTTAAACCAGGAGTCCCCAAACCCCAGGCCACGGAGTCTGTGGCCTGCTAGGAACTGGGTGGCACAGCAGGCAGTGAGTGGTGGGTGAGCGAGTGAAGCTTCATCTTTATTACAGCCATTCTCCATTGCTTGCATTACTGCCTGAGCTCTGCCTCCTGTCAGGTCAGTGTCAGTATTAGATTCTCCCAGGAGCACAAACCCTATTGTGAATTGCACATGTGAGGGATCTGGATTGTGCACCCATTATGGGAATCTAATGCCTGATTATCTGAGGTGGAGCTGAGGTGGTGGTGCTAGCCCTGGGGAGAGGTTGCAAACACAGATTAACATTAGCAGTGGGGTTTGACTGCACAGAGACCATAATAAATCAATTGCTTGCAGACTCATATCAAAACCCTATCAGTGAGTGGCAAGTGAGTTGATATACTTCAATTGTACAGCTGCATCTGGTGGCATAATTATTGTATAATTATGTATAGTTATTTATAATATACAATTTTTATATTGTATAATTATTTCATTATGCATTACATTATATTTCATTATATATTTATTATATATATGCTTGCATTTATTTCATTATATATACTTATATATAAATGTGTCTTATATATTTAATTATATATATTACAATGTATTCAGTATATATTACAATGTAATAATAATGGAGAAAAGTATACAATGCATGCAATGTACTTGAATCATCCCAAAACCATCCCTCACCCCCCATCAATGGAAAAATTGTCATCTATGAGACTGGTCCCTGATGCCAAAAAGGTTGAGAACTGCTGGCTTAAATAATAGACATGTATTCTCACAGTTCTGGAGTCTGGGAAGTCCAAGGTCAAGATGCTAGCCAATTTGGTTTCTTTTGAGGAATCTCTCCCTGGCTCGTAGACACCTGCCTTCCCACTGTGTCCTCACTTGCTGGAGAGAGAGAAAGAGATCTCTGGTGTCTTCTCTTCTTCTAATGAGGTAACTAATCTTATCAGATTAGGCTGCCCTCTTATGACCTCGCTTAAACTTAATTTTCTTTTTGAAAAATGTATCTCCAAATACAGTCACATTGGGGGTTAGAACTTCAACATATGACTTGGGAGAGACATAATTCAGTTTATAGCACCCCTCTTCTCTCCTCTCCTCAGTAGGAGGTAGGTCAACTCACATGTTAAAAGGATGAAAAGGAGGTTCATGGAAAAAGTCAGGGAGGCTGGAAGTGAAGGTAAGTGTGGTAAGAGATGCTGGGGATGGATAGGGATATGAGGGAAAAGGGAGAGAAAAAAAAGAATGTTACCAGATGCTACCATGAATCATGCATTTGTATCCTAGTAAAACTGTTTTAGAAAAAAGCAAGTAAAGAATTTGTGTTGTTAAAATTGTTTTTGACCTTGGGGCTGTTTTCCTTCAACCACATTGTTCTTCTGAGGCTGGTCCTTGTGGGCTTTGGATTTAATGATTCCACAATAATGGTAGTAATGGGCACACAGAAGATAGAGCTATCAGAAACTCCATCACTAGGCATGCAAGTAATATGAGTGGTGTGAAGAAATACATCAGCATATAAGAAACTCATCACCTTCTAGGTTAAATGTATTAGAGAAGATCCACTCTGTATCCTGGGGCTTGGTTCTCTCCGTGTGCATGGACTTTTTCCAGAGTTAGGACTGAATTGCAGAGGGCAGAGCAGAGGGAAAGTGGCAGAGGGGTTTCTTACTTACTGACCTTTTCTGAAACTCAAGTAATAGAGAAATAATTTGCAGCCAATAGTTTGGAATGATTTATTAATTTTAACAGGCAGACTCCTATTTCATAGGAGCTTTATTTTATTTGCTTTTTTCCAAGGTGACATGTTCCGGCCTGAGGTTTCACCACAGAAATGTGGGTGAGGAGCCCTGTGACAGACATGAGAACATGGGTGGGAGCACCAGAGCTGTGGAAACTGCTAGAGGGAGAAATCAGGGGCAGGAAAGGGCAGTGGGACAAAATAGAGACTTCTCAGGGGCACTTAGATCTATTGCCCACTTTCCCTCACTGAGGATCAAAATCCATCTGCTCTGGGGTGGGCGCTCAGGGTAATTCATGTCAAGTGTAAGATGAGGTTGACCTTGAAGGGAATGTTTGTGCTGTTCCTTGGTTGGCCTTGCTGCGTATCTGCCCTGCCCAAAGCAGGTGGAGATAACTGTGAACATGGAGAGTGTGTGTCAGTTTCCTACTGCTGCTGCAACAAACACCGCAAGCTGGGTAGCTTAAATAACATGCATTTGTTATCTTACTTCTGGAAGTCAGAAGCCTAAATCAGTTTCACAGGGCTAAAATCAAAATGTCAAGCTACATCATGACCATGGGGATTATTTATGGTAACTCTAAGTCCATGATGAAGCCACTAGGCTCCTACTGTTTCCTGCATAAACTCCTAGGATCCACGAGATGCTGTTTGTTGCTGAGCAGGGAGTCCTGGGAGCCATGCCCTGAAAGTTTCACAGCTGAGATGGGGTCTGTGGGGCTTATCCCTGGTTGGGTGCTTGGGGTCAGTTTGGGAATCACCTGCTCTGGATGTGTTTTGGCCTCTGAATGTTTTTTCTCCAGGAACTACAGGGCCCTTGAAGGGCAGGCTCAGGCTTGGTGCTCTTGGAGGCTGGGTTGTCAGCCTGCAAGTGAAAAGCTTCTCTGAGCCAGGATGTCTGCAGTTGGCATTGCTGCTGCTGTTGTGGATAATGAAGGCTCTGACCTAGGTCAACAGAGCAAGACCAGCTTATGTTGAGCAGGCAGTGTACATTTTTGCCCTATTGTGTTCAGAGAATCAGAAGAATCCATATAGGGTAGATAAGCTTCACTTGGCTCTGAAGCCCACAGTCCTGTTTCTGAGTGGCTCATGAGATGGCCTAAGAAGGTTTTCCTTGGGAGCTCTTGACTAACCCATACATGGGACTAACCTGACACCTCCTGCCCTGTCAATGTCTTCAATGAAGGCTTTGCCACATGCCTACACATCCAAGAAGACCTGGAGGCTATATTATGTTGAGCATAATTCTCTATGCTATGAATATAAAACACACCACATGGTGGGGATGACACAAGGGCAGTTTGTAGTGACTGTTGATTCCTGAAAGTGATTCATAATGGTTTGTGTGTGGGGCCTCAAACAAGCACAGAAGCGTGCTTCCTTCTAGAAGCTCTAGGAAGAATCTGCTTTCTTGTCCTCTCTGGCTTCTCGTAGTGCTTGCCTTCTTGGCTTGTGGCCCTACATCACTCTGACATCTGCTTCTGTCATCTGTCTCCTTCTTTGAGTCTGACTCTCCTGTCTCCCTCCTATGAGGACTGTGATTACATTGGCTCTACCTGGATCTTGCAGGATAATTCCTCCTCTCAGGATCCTTACCTTAATCACATTTGCAAAGTCCCTTTTGCCATGTAGGGAACATATGCATTGATTCACAGCTTAGTATATGGACATCTGGGGGCCATTCTTCTGTCTGCTGCAAAGCAGTCGACATGAGCCTCTCCCTGCTCTGCTTCATGACCTGGAATGTACTTAGTTTTCCTTCCCATGATGGAAACATGCAGATTATTGAAATGTTATATCTGGTGGTGATGGATGCCAGGAATGGGCTCACTGGAATTCTCTCAGTGTCACTGGAGAATATGGCTATGAGCGAGGAGCCTGATGTTTTCCGTTCCTATCACTAAACCCGGGCTGTTGTAAACTAAAGCTTGACTGGCAATTGGAAAAGGCTCATCTTTCCCTTTCTATTTTCTCATTTCACACTGATTTATTTCAAGCTTTAGCTCACAGTCTTAGCAAATGAAACAATTTGTTGCTCACTTCATCCCCGTGTGTTCTCCAGAGGTGAGAGGCCTACCCAAAGCAACATTCTTTCAGGCAACAAGTTTAGCATAGGGGCTCAGTTCCTGATGATGTGGGGAGATCCACATGCCACACCTGACTCTGACCCAGGGTCTTTCCAGCAGGTCTTCACCAGCAGAAGCAGAACACTCAAGGTCTCATGGTCACTGGTAGGAATAATTCCAAAACTCACAATGTGGGCTCCCTCCCTGGCAAGGTGACCACAGAGATCAGGGCCAATGTCCTGGCCCAGCTATCTTGTTCCTCTCCCTTTTAAACAGAGTGTGCCAAAAAAAAAAATGTATACACATTTTAAGAAAGGAAAAAATTGTTACATTCATAATACTCAATAAGTTGAATATAAGTCATGCTTGACTTCTGCAATTACAAGAGAACTCAAAGTGGTTACCATCAGTGTCCAGACACTTCTGATTACAGTGAACATTTTAACATTGCTTAAAATGTGTATACATATTTTGGCACTCCTGGTATTTCACTCAGCACTGGGGGCAGTACTTTCTCCCAAGGAGGGGGTACCTTATAACAGTTAATTTAAAGGAATATGTTCCAAGAAGGTTGTTAAGATGTTGATGAAAAGATGTTGAAAGAAACAGTGGGAAGAGAAAGGCCCATTAGTGGCCAGCCAGTGAAACACTTGGAGAGGGTCAGTCTGTGTGTCCAGGGCTCATGCATTTTTTGCATTAACTGTCCTGGTGAAGAAGAATGTTGGCCCCATCCAGAGCCCAACCTCATCTCTAGGCTCATCTCTTAGATGTGAGAGTCTGGTCCTTGTTCAGGTCTGGGTACTGCCCACTGTGGTCCAGGCTCATGTGACATTGGGTGTTGGGGCACGATCCCAGATCAGCGTTTGTGGATGTTAGTAGACAGAACACAGAACCCACCTCAGGACCTGCATTGGTCTGAATTTCTGGCCCAGTTCAACCTGCCATGTCTCTGTGTTGGGGTGTGAGGTCTGGGTGCAGCTGTCTGTGAGGGGTTACTTGGCCCTCCTCTGCTAGAGTATCTTTTGTATCTGGAACCTCCATGGGAAAGAGTCATTGTGGTTGAGACAGGGTATCTTGTTATAAGTCCACCCAAAAGCAGCCCAACCACCCAGCAGTATGAAATGAGATTCTCTTTCTGGCTAAACTTGCATCTTCTACAGCACACATGAGAAAGATTATACGTGTTTCTTGTCTTCTTGCCTGATCACAATCTCCTTGAAGGCAGGGACTAGGTTTCTTCCTTAATTTATGCTTGTTTACTTACCCTTCTCTTCAAGGTGCCTAGCTAGTATTGACTGTACAAGTGTGTGTTATGTGACTTGGGATTACACATGGACCCTGAGCACTGCTACATTGACAGTCATCCCAGAACAGCCAGCAGCAGGGTATGGGAGCTGCAGCAGGCACATGGAGTCCAGCAAGGTGTTTTCAACACACTCTCACTTTGAAATCACGTGGAGCTACATACAAGGCAGTTCTGTGGCTCCTGACCTGCTGGAAAGGACTGCAGTGCACTGGCTCATGCTGCAGCTTTAGAAGATGCTGATTTGCTAGTTTTTTCCATCTCCCTTAGATCAGTGATTCCCACCCTTGGTTTTACAGCACCCCAGGGTGTCTTCAGTTGTCTCAAGGGCTGGCTCAGAATTCTCAAAACCATTTGCTTCAAACAAAAAACAAATATGAGAATACAGCAGTTTTAGCTGAGTTTGGAGGAGGAGAAGAAGAAAAGTGCAACAAAATCCAAACACGCAATTTGGGTGTCACACTCCAAAAGGCTGGGCTCGCTGCCTCAGAAAAGAGATGTGGTTACACAAAGCCAACGTCTTCACGTCATGGTTTGGATCAGTGTTCTGGGGAGTGCTTGAACACATCTAACCATACAGGATTTAAAAAGCCAAACAAGCCATTTTACTGCTTTCTTTTCCTTTTCTACAGAAAATAAATGTTATCACAGACGAATAGTGTTATACAAAAGACAATTCAACAGAGCTCTGAACCAGCAACTCTGCAGAGTGAGTCTCTAGTGAAGCGGATCTTCACTGTTTGCCTAGCCTGTTTGTTCACAGGTAGGTTCAGAACAGGAAGTGCCCTGCAGGGTTGCAGATTTTCAGCTCTGTGATCAGGCACTAGAGAGGTAGTGGTGCCTAAGTTTCTTCGTGTATACAATGGAGATGGTGATAATATGTACCTTACAAAGTTAGGAGAATTCAGTAAATTAATATTTATAAAAACCTTAGACATACATTGGAGCATAGTAAGCATTTTACCGGTGTGTGCTCAGTAAGATATTGAGAGTCTCCAGTGTGTCAGGACTGGTGCTAGCTAGGTTACTGGCCTAGTGTTCACATCTGGGTGAGTTTACATCTAATGGGAGAACACAGAGAAGGAGACAGTTGAATAAAAATACCTTGCGATGAATGCTAGTTCAGCACAGAGTCGTGTGAAGATTCTTAATTAAAACATGGGTTCTGGCGCTGGTATTTGTTGTTAATATTTTGGACAAGTCATTTATCTTTTCTGAGCCTTTGGATATTTGTAGGGAATGCTAGGTTATAATAACAAATAGGCTCCACAATTTTAGTAACTTAACACAATAGCAGTTTACTTCTTGCTCTGGTAACAATTCTGAGAAGGTGTTCAGATTGTCAAGGCAGCTGTCTTGCACATGGTCATTCATGGACCTAAGTGTTCAGATCATCAAGGCAGCTGTCTTCCACATGGTCATTCATGGGCCCAGGTGTTCAGATTGTCAAGGTAGCTAGCTGTGTTTCATGTGGCCATTCATGGACCCAGACTTCCAAGATGGCCCTGGGCATCAATATCCCAGGCAAGCCAGGAAGAACATGGAGGTACACCTATGGGATATTCTCATGGGCCAGACCTGGAGTTGGCACTCCTCACTTCCCCACACATTCCAGCAAAGAGGACTGAACCACACAGCCACATTGAATGGCAAGAGAAGCTGAGGATAGCTCTATGTCCAAACAAGGAGGACATATTTTGCTAGACATCCCAGTCTGTCCATTTCTAAACTAGGAGGTGACATCCTCTGCCATGCTGACTCACATGGGTTGTTGGGGAACCATGTGCCCTAACGATGTCAAGTCATCTGTGCTGGAAGGAGCTGTGTGAACAAGGAGGCTGATGCCTGGGGAACAGTGGCCTTGGCCTGCAGGAGAGTAAGCTGGGGGTTCTGCTGGCACCTCAGCACCACCCCTACATTGTGTCCTGACCAAATCAATTCAACAAATGCTCACAGAGGAGTGTTCCAACCCCTGACCTGGGAACACAGTAGTCCCATGACAAGTTTGGCAGTGGCCATCAGGAGGAGCAGATGTGAATCAGAATCACAGCACAGTGTGACATGTGGTGTGAGGGCTCACACGTGGAGGCAAATCCAGACAAGGTGGTCAGGATATCTTTCCCAAGGACTGGACATTTAACCAGAGAACAGAAGGAGTTGACCCAGCAGGGGCAGGGTAGAGCAGGGCCAGGGGCAGGGATGATGATAGGAACAGAGGGAACCCCATGAGTGGAGGCTCTGAGTGTGAGAAAATGTGACTTGACTGAGACCTCAAAACTCAGTGTAGCCAGATCTTGGATGTGGGAGAGGAAGCCAAGAGACCAGAGTAGTCAGCAGAGCTTTGTAGGACACAGTGAAGCCTAGTGGGCAGCTCACCTTCCTGTGGGAAATACCCCCTTCTTACAACTGACTTATTTCCTGGATCCACAATGGTGTGTGTTTGAACTTGTTACTGAAACAGCATGAGAGGGTGTGGTATTTTACCTGCAGCCACATTGTATCTGTTCCACAATGTATATCATTATCTGAGCCCCAGAGATGATGGTCAGACATTTACCAAAGTTATGCTGTGGTACTTGGACTAAGCCTGATGACCAAGATTCACCCTGGTTCCCAGCACAGACCATCTGGTGGAGGGAGCTAAGTCAATGAGCTTTGTGTCTTCACAACCTGTAGGTGAGTTCACAGTGCCCCTTAAGGGTAAGAGAGGGAGGCCAAACAAGGCCAAGACTGCAATGCATTGTGCCTGACCCCTGGCTATCGAGGGGGGTCCTTCAGGCCCTCTTGTCTGGGACCAGAACTGGCATACTTGGCTGGGCCATGCAACCTGTTATCACTCCACCGTTCACTCAATCTGAGCAAACTCATGTTTATTTTGTACCTTGATATTCCCAATCAAGGAGAAATACAATGTGGGGGAAATTTATAAAACGTGATTGACTTGCTACTCTGCGTTCCCTCAGCTGTTTGCTTTGCAGTTCTTAGAGAATCAGTTGTGGCCTGCATTTTTCAGAGATGATTCTTGGTTGTTTAACAGCATTATGTGTCTGGAATACTCATAACTTCGGTCAGTAATGCAGTGAACACATTCATGCATGTGTGTGTGTGTGTGACTCAGAGAGAGAAGGGGGGAGAGAGAGAGAGAAAGAGAGATCGATCACAGCTGAGAGGTTGAGAGAAGGGGCTCTGGTCAGCTCTGGCTGATTTGGGAATGAACCCTGGTCTTCATGAGGAGCCAAAAGCAGTTTTTGGTGAGAGTAACATATCTCTGAAAGACATAAAACAACACCAATCTTCCCGGAGTCCTGACTAATTTTTGAATCTCTGGTTCTGTTAGGCATTAGATGGAGCACCAAAATATACCCTTCTGTTTGCACAGAAGCGGAAGGTGTTCAAACACAGAATCAAAATAGAGGATAATTTTTTTTATCTTCTGGTGAAACTTCTCATTTTCCAGCGGAGTAGAAACATACCAAGAAACCGTGGGGACATGTAGAGACTGTGAATCAGGGCATTAGTAGTCTTCCGGAGGCAGCAACTCAGGCTTGATGAGCTTTTCAGGACTGAGGGCTGCACTCAGGATCTTCGTCTGCAGCAATGGTGGCTTCATAGACGTATGCAGAGCCGCTTGCTGCCCGCTGTCCCACTGTTGGATGGAAAGGAAGAGGACTGGAAACTTCCTCCTGAGAGCCCTTTAGAGATGAAGGCAATTGACTGGCCAAGTCCATCCACCCAAACTCCAAACCTCAGCAAGTTCACAAACTCCTCTTGGTCCCATGTCTGTCTTGTTCAGGTTGGCCAACAACTTTTCCTCCTTCTCCTCTTTCGCATCCATCCCTTCTCAGCCCCACTCCTCCCACATGGTCAAGATCTTCATCCTCAGCTCCCCGAAAAGGCCTCCTTGTGAGCATCCCTGGCTCCATCCACACAGCGCCACTCCATGACTTGTCCACAAATACTATTTTCTCACCCTTGACTGGCCCGGTTGGGGTTGGAGTGTGTGATAAGCTCATTCAATGGGATATCTAAATGGCTGCCATGGGTCATTATGAACCTTCACTGGTTTTCTGTCCAGATTTCAAGGCCATCCATGGCGGATCCTCACCCTGCCTCTCCAGTGGCGAGTCCCACCCTAACCCAGAATGCTTCCTTCTTTCTGACTGTGTATATATGAATATTCCCTATTTGTAAATCAATTCTCTTCTTCCTCTAAGACCCAGCTAAAGTCTCATCTCTGTAAAGACTTCTAAATTCCCTTTCTGCTCACCTTTTCTCCTCTCTACTGGAAACCCATCCCTCATTGTCCAGTGCTTGATATGAGGTTAGCCCTCTTGGTTTCATGGGTTACCTCATCTCCCCAGCTATGTGATGAGGAAAATAAAAATAACTACAATGTATTGATCAGTTTCTATAACCACAGATTGGGCTAAGCCCCTCATGAGTATCCTCGCATTTCATATGTTCAATAACTCTGAGTGGTAAGTATCAGTGGCTCATTGTAGTTGGCTAGTTACACTGCCAGGAATCAAAACTGTGTATCTGTTAAAGTACTGTTTTTTTCCCCTGCCTTCACTATGTGTGGCACATGACATGTGCTTAGTAGATAGCTACTGAAAGGATGACCAAGCTGTTATGTCTCCCCCATGACCCTAATGCCCAGCATGGTACTGAGCATGTAGTGTGCGCTCAACTAACACATCTTTGATTAGCATGTTTAAAGGAATGAAGAGTTAGAAGACTTGCCAGTTCCCACTGATGGAATAAACCAGGGTTTTGGGAGTCAGTCTAGAGATCCAGATTCTGGTCCTGGCACTATGCTGGTTGACTGTGTGACCTCGAGCCCTAATCATCCTTAGACTTGATTTCTTCATCTGTATGACTAGGAGTTGTACACAGGTTCTGTGGACTCTGGAGTTCTTGATGCTTTTATTTCATTCCCTGAAGAGGTTAATTAGGACGAGTTGCTCTTTAACTGGCAATTACACAGTTGAGCTATAGCTTGTTAGTGAGGCCAGCAACATTGCCAAGGCCAGGATGGTTACTGATGATCATTTGCCAGTCTCAGGAGAACACAGACCGTGAGGAGATTGCTTAAGATGAATAAAAAATGTCCCCCATTCACCATCAAATGAGAAAGCTATGGATCCAGGGCTGGGGAACATTACGGGGCAGGATGTTTTCAATGCTCCTAATTTAGCTTGCTCTAATTCTCCCTGAGCATCTCTTCTTTCACAGTGTGAAACAAAGAAGCTGCCTTGGAGTGGGAGCTCTGCTTATCCTCATGAGGAGGAAGCTGGGCACAGACTGACCAGATATGGATGTGCACAGGGCAGGGAGGAGGAGCCCAGCCCCCATCAAGCACTATGCCTGGCTGGGCCAGCTTAGGGTGGAATATGCATGATAAGCTAATTCATGTGGAGATCTAAATGGCTGCCAAGGGTCATTTGCATTTTTAACTAAAGGGATGCGTAATTAATGGTAGCCCTTGGGACATCAAACTGACATATCGACCCTGGGCCTGTTTTGCCAGAACAGTGGAAAGGCTGGGGCGCCTGTCTGTTGGGAAGACTCCATGTAGTGGGGTTAAAAAAGATAAAGTTTCAGATCCGTGAAGTTAGTGGCACATGGGTCTGTTCAAAGATTCCTTATCTAAAGCATTTATAAACAAATTAGTGAGATTAGGTGGCTCCAAAGGGCTATAAAGAGGGTTGTATATAGTGAAGTCAGATTCAGTCCTGAAATCTAATGTCTACCAGTGCCGCTGAGTGGGTGTTCTACTGGGTAGTGTCCCTCATGAGCTGGGCTGTGCACACGGGACAGCTAGCTCATATGTGCAGAGACCTGTTAGGGCTAATGTACCTGGGTATGATTTTCCTGTCTTCAATTCTGTGCATTTGAATCACTGTGGTATCATATTACTCACTTTGGGGAGCATTTCTGGAGGGTCCTCTGTGTGCCAGGGAGTGTCACAAGTACTGCTCCAAAGAGACACAGGCGGGGGTGGGGGGGGGTGAG
>NW_007246169.1:97104-128948 GCF_000164805.1 Carlito syrichta
GTGAGGGGGGGGAGGAAGAACAAGTTCTCTGGTGTCCCGGCTACAGCAGGCTTCTCTGTAGGAGGTGGTGTTAGCCCTGTATTCAGTGACAAAGGGACAAACGGTATGCCTTCCTCCATAAACCTCTTAGGGTTGATACTGTTTTGACCCTTTCTTGTGCATTGCCAGAGGCTGTGACTCTGGTTTTTAACCCTGTGGCCATCACAAAGCCTTTCCCTGTGTTTTGTCTGACCGTGGAAAACCCAGTATCGTGATAATGATTTATCTTTTAAAATTCTCATTGGATTCCCATTATGCTTAGGATAAAATCCACTTTCTTCCCAGGCCTCCAAGACTGTGTATGACCTACCCCAGCCTGCGTCTCCCCCTCAATCTCCTCCATCTCTTCCTCCGGTTCCCCACGCTCCAAACACATGAACCCATCCTCTTTCTGCCTCTTAAACAGAACAAACTTGCTCCCATCCTGGGCCTTTGTACGTTTCCACTGCCTGAACATCCCTCCTCAGAGATTCTGTGGCTTCTACCCTCTCTTCTGGTGTCTCCTCAGATGTTAACTCCCCAGAGAGGCCACCGCTGACTTTCCCATCACAAGGAGCCCCCTCTTCCCTCCACTGCCTGTGACTTTGTTTTAGTTTCTTCACAGCAGTTATTATCATCTGAAATTGCCTTATCTATTGTTTACTGCCTGTCCAGTGAACTAGAATGTAAGCTCCACAAGAAAAGTCCTGTCAGACTTGATATTTTAAGTTCCCAGTAATAAAAATAAATAAGTAAAATAATAACTAATAAATAAAAATTATAGTTGAGGTGCTTAGAACACTGTAGAATGAATGAAAGACAACAATGATAGAAATAGCTACTATTTATGGAACACTTGTTGTGTGTCAGGGTCCATATGTTAAAACAGTCAGTCATTACAACCTCAAGTGACCGGTGCTAATACCCTCACTTCACATTTGAGGAAACCAAGATTCATATAGGTTATGTTCATTGTCACTTTTGTAGTAAGCATAATAGCCTGGATTCAAACCCAAGGCTGATAGGCCTAGAGACCCAAGCACTTTCTCGAAGAACAAGTGGATGATTCCTCTGCTGCCCACTGTCCATGCCTGGCGCTCCTGGCTCACCTGATCTGAGCTGGCCTTTCCCTCCTATTCTCTACCTACAGGGCTCCAGATATGATCCAAGTCCATTACGATTTCTCCTTTGTAGATCCTCTATTAGTCTACTCAGGGTGCCATACAAAATACCACAGACTGGGTGGCTTGAACAACAGAATTTATTTTCTCACAGTTCTGGAGGCTGGAAGTCTGAGATCAAGGTGCCAGCAGAATTAGTTTCTGGCGACGCCTCTTTTCTAGGCTTGCAGATGGCTGCCTTCTTGCTGTGTCCTCACATGGCCTTTCCTCTGTGCATATTCGGGAATGGAGGGATGTCTTGTGTCTCTCCTTCTGCTTATAAGAACATGAATCCTATCAGATTAGGGTCCACCCTTTTGGTCTTATTTAACCACAATTGCCTCCTTGAAAATTCTAACTCCAAATACCATCACACTGGGGTTAGGATTTTTAACTTGAATTTCAGGTGACACAATTCAGCCCCTAATACATTCTGTGGAAAAATTTCCCCCAACTCCTGATCATACCCAACTGATAAAAACACAAAAGCAATAGTTCCTAATACGTGCCTCCAATGTTCCAAAACATTGAAATATGTGATCCCTGCCCTCAAGGAACTCAGAGTTTTAAATCATGGACTCTCTGAATTTTGTGCTTTATTAATGATAATTGGGACCTTTAGAATGGATTCTGGATGCCCCAGATGAAGCCCCTCAGTTCTGAACCCTCAGCTCTGAAGGGACACTGGGGGCAGACGCATGCTAAGAATGTGTCAATTGGATAATCAATTAGCTTAATTTAAAAAGTGAGAGGCACTGAAATATTAAATGTGAGAGACACTACTGAAAATTGTTTAGTCTGCAAGTCACATCAGAGATGTCTGCATCAGCATTATGTCATGCTGTGGCCTCCAAAATTTAGGCAGGATGTGAAAAAGCTGGAGAAGGTCCAGATATAAACAAAAAGGATGAATTAAGGGAGAGAAAACGATGCTGTGAGGGAAGGTGATAAGAGTTGTGTTTTTATTTTTAAATCCTAATGCCCAAGAGATTGTGGCGAATAGGTAATTTACTGTCTTCTAGGGTGGTTAAAGGAAGAATGCTGACCAAATGTTTAACATTTTCTTGGAAAATTTAATAGGAGCCATGGGCTCAAGTCCAGCAAAAGAGGTGGAGGAAGCAAAGAGGCAATCATTTAGATTTTTAGCATGATTAAATGCTGAATGAATTCCCAGCAAGGGAGTTGCACAATCGGTGGTCCTGTCCTGACAGCTATTTGTCTGGAATGGTTAATTCCAGGGTAAACTCAAGCCTCTCTTTCCTGGTAGAATTCTTGCTCCTTATGGATAATTGTCCCCACAGTTGTATGTCCCTGTGGGGAATGCTGGGGCCCTGGGGAACTGTACCCCTATCCTTCTTTGTGCAGTGTCTCCTGAAATTTCCACATCTTTGGCATTAAGAGAACTTTACATCATCTAATTCTGCCTCCTGGCATCTCTTCTTGATTACATCACTGTGCTCTTGGGACAGCCCTGCTGTTTATAAATCCATCTACCTGGAAGCAGGAGATCAAATCAGATGACCTGTGATGCATCATTCTCCGTGACCAAAACACCCAGTAGCTTTCTTATTTATTAATTAAAATTGGGTGCAATATCATGGCCACCCACTCTGCCTCTCCATGAAAGGGAATTTAATAAAAATTCTCAGTAAGACATTAATAGCCAAATAAAGAGTTAATAGGGTCCCTCTCTGGGAGTTAATTTAGACAGAGTTCATAGGATAATTGGCAATAAAATAGAAAAGGAAATAATGTTTATTGAGAATCATTTTTCATAGTAGATTCACAAAGGAGATACTGTTGGATTATTCATTTGGTGATTCTGCAAAGACTTTTGAGAGCCACCTTCACAGGTGCTAAAGATGGAGTAGCAAACAGTATGAAGTTCCTGCCTTCATGGAGCTTGTCATTTCTCATTCATTAGGATTTCCAATTGCAGGTGACAAAAATCCAACCCCAACTGCTTTAAGCCAGGACAAAAGGCTTTTTAGCTGGGATGTCCAATGTCAACTGGCTCCGTGTTAGTATTGGACTGGATTCAGGACCTAGCAGGGAAGCAAGTGACTATCCACTCCGGTTGCCTCAACCAAAACTCTGAGGTTTCCGCTCACTGGTCCAGTTTGGGTTTTAGGCCAATCCTTGAGAATCCATCATACAAAGGAGGGAAGACTGTACCTACAGTCAAGGGGAGAGCACATGTTTTGTCCCCCTCTGCTAAGGATGGGGAGGCAGCTTCACCCAAAGAGTGGGGCTGGGGTTGTTATGCTAAAGCAAGTTCAGGGTATTGTCACCCTAAGAGGAACAGTAGATGCTTGATGGAAGGAAAAAGGCAGTTGCTTAGTTACTTCCACAGAGGAGCAAACAAACTTCAGAGGGCTTAAATGATCCTCACAGAGACTCTGAGCCTAGATCTTTCCTTCCATGGTGCTTCTTCAGGAAGCAACAGGGGCAATTTTGCCTGGTCCCTGCCAGAACCACCCTTTTCCTCCATATCAACTTCTCAAGTGATTCAGACACACCCCTCCGTCCCATCAGACCCCATCTAGCCCACACTCCCTTCTGAGCACCCTGTGCTCTGCTGTCCAAAATGGTGTATCATTCTAAACCATTACGTACATGCAATGAAAAATACATGCATGCGGAATATGCACACCTTCCTGTATCTGTATGTGATATATGTGACTTTTCATAAAAGCAGACCCATTTTAAAAAACCCCTTCACTGAACACTTTCTATCCTCCTTTGCCTTCTGACAGATGCCCAAGTTTAACGTTATACTTTCTGACGCCAGGGGCCCACCAGCTCCCTAATTTCATACTCAGCACCACGCTGAGGAGGAATGCTGTTTTCTCTTCCCAGAGTGCTACACTCCAGGACAGGTTGTTTATGTCCTACAAGAGTGCTGTCTGCAGCTCGCTGTCTTGTGTCTATACCCTGCTACTCCCACACCCCATGCCAAGCATCTCCAAGGGTCAGCCCTGGAGTTCCCTTCTTAGTGTTCCCAAAGCCCTCTATACAGTGTGCTGTCGGCTCAGTGTGTGATGGTGTGGTGGAATCACTTCCTTGAGACCATGCCATAGCCTGCAGTTGGGAAAGGAGGGAGGCAGGCACAGGCCCATCTCCACTGCTCACGGAGCCTTGTTCCAATGTTTTGGGACACAGAGCTTTCAGTTAATCTAGCTCTCCACCTTCTTCCCCCATCCCTGCAGTTTTAAGTACGTAAGCAATATGACCACTTTGCAAAAGACAAAGAGAAAGGAAGTGAAGAAGGGAGAGAGGGGAGAAAGGAGAGAAAGAATATGAGAAGAGGACAAAAAAGAGAAGAAAAATTGAGAAAAGAAACATGGAAACCCACCCATTATTGCCTCATCGGCTTATTTCCTTGCAGGTTCTTTCCATGTGCATCTGTTTTATGTTGTTACTTTTTTAAACACAGTGGTGCCCACAGTGCACTTTAGCTGCTTGTTTATCCCTAGTAATTTTATGTCATTTTTTTTCTGTACAAAATTTACTCTCAATCTTCTACAGTTTCCCTTGCTAGGGCTAACACCTACATCTCCTGCCTAAGTATTGTAATTAGACCCAAAATGAAACGTATGTGGCTTGTGGGGTCGAAGGCTCAGTGCCCTCTCTCTCTGATTAGAAGATCTTAGGGATGACTTATTTTGATTTCTTGTTCCTGATTGCGCCTCTTAGAGCAGAAATGATTCTTGTTAAACAACAAAATTCTCTATAAAAGGCAGCTCACTGGGGAAGGAGGGATAATATCTGGTTGGAAAAGTACAGCTGGTTATTGCATGAAAAGCACCAGAGGGGCTCAGGCACCATTATTACTGTCCTCTCAGAAAGGCCTGCTGCCTCGAAATGGACCATGGCCATCAGGGCTCTCCTTTATGTTGCTGCTTTGGGGAGAGCAAACAGAAAGAGGCATGTACCCTGGTGATAGGGGTGAGACCCTAAAGGTGCTAATCTAGTTCCCACTTCCCAAGGTCAGCTCAACACCTCACAAGGAGCCAGGGGCTGGGGCAGGAGCAGAAGGGTCCGGTCTGAGGGACATTTGTCTGGGAGGGAGCTGGCTGTACTGGTAGCTGTTAGTGCCTGGTTAGTCAGTATATATCCAGGAAGCAGTGGGCATGCTCTGGCTTACAGAGGAGACCTGGGGTGGAAATGTGCTGTGAGTTTTTTTAACAATCAGAACAAAGGTGTTGTGAACAGTGTTAAATGGGAAGGACAAGAGATGGAACAGAAGGGGCAGAGGCAGGAGAGAGACCCCTCCTTGCTTGAAGGACCTTGGTCTCCACCTGACAAGTAAGCCCGTTGTCACAGACTTGGTCGTACAAAAGTTTTTTCTTCTCTCTACATCTCAGTACTTTTATTTGTTAAGTGGGGCTAATAATAGTCTTTCTTCTCTCACTGGACTCATGAAAGACTCAAGTACTAACCACATACAAAGATTATTGTTCACTTTGTGCCATGTTGTGGTGGTCAGGGAATAATATCCTTTGTAATTTGGTTTTGAGCAAGATTTGAATTTTTCCCCCAATTTCCAGACTAATATGTCTGCATTGTGATCAGTTTGGAAAATATTGCAAAACACACGCAAAAAATTTTAAAACTACCATCCACACATTAAAAACAATTACTACTGGCATATGTATTCTGACCAGGCTTTTTTTAATGCATGGATTAAGAAAACACATTCGGTATCTTTGTTTTTACATCTTTGTCCATATATTCCTAATCTTTTCCTTAACATAGCATCCAGTAGTGAAATTGTTGGAATTAAGAGCAGAATATATGTAGTTTCAGATCTTTGGAAGCATAGTGTCAAACTGCCATTTTGAAAGATTATTCAATTTACATCCCCATCAGAGATTTAAGATAATGCAGTACTCCCCTATACCCAACCCCCCACCTATCCTTTGCTGGGTATTAACATTTCTAAAAATCCTTACTAATTTGATAGTATAAAATGGTATTTCATTGTTTTAATTAGCCTTTCTTTGATTATTGGTGATGAGGAACATTATTTTATCTGTTTATTGGCCACTTGTATTGATTTTTCTGCCATTTGACTGTTTCTTTGTCTTTTTTCTATTGATGTATTTCCTTTTTTTCTACTGATTTGTAAAAATAATGTTTTCTTTATACAGTAAAGATGTTGACTTTTCAGCATATACTTTGCAACTATTTTCCCAATATGTCATTTGCCTTTTAATTTTGCTTATGATAGGTTTGACAAACAAGGTTTTTTCATGTTTATTTAGTCAAATTTTTCAGTGTTTTTTTTTCCCTAATGGTATCTGCATTTGTTTATATGCTTAGAAAGTGTTTTTCAAATTATAATGGCTAATTGTATATGTCCACTGCACTTGGCTAGGTAGGCCACAGTACCCAAATATTCAGTCAAACATTATTTTAGATGTTTTTGTGAAGGTATTTTTAGATGAGATTAACATGTAAATCAGTAGACTTTGAGGAAAGCAAATTACACTCCATAATGTGGATGGGCCTTATCCAGTCAGTCAAAGGCCTTAAAAAAAAAATAAAGACTGACCTCCCCACAGAAGAGGGAGTTCTGACAGTAGACTCCCTTTGGACTCAGACTGCAACATCAGCTCTTCACTGGGTCTTCAGCCTGCAGGCCTTCCCTCCTGACTTTGGACTTGCCAGCCTCTATAACCCTATGAGTCAATTCCTTAAAATAGATCTCCCCTTCTCTCTCTCTCCACTGCCCTCTTCCACACATGTACATTCTATTGGTTCTGTTTCTCTGTTAGAGCCCAAACACACAAACCAAAAATTATATAAGTATTAATTTATATTTTATTTCAGTACTATTATGCCCTCAATTTGTGCATTGTTTTAGTCTGATGAGAGTTAATGTTTGCTATGAAGCAGAGATTTAATTGAGCTGTCTTCCATGTGGTTAATTAATTATTCCAATACCATAAGTTGAATGACATAGTCTGTCATTTTTGCTTTGAAATAGTACTCTTATCATTTACGTGTTTCTTCTTGGATTTTGCAGTCTATTGTTTGGATCTGCTTGTTCCTACTTCCGTACCCCATTGTTTTAGTAATCCTAGTTTTACAATGCACTTTAGTATCAGATAAGTAAACATTCCATACTGCCTGCTCTAAATATTTTCTGAAAAATTTTTCCACATGCATTTGAATAATTTTTGTTGTGTTCCAAAATGAAATCCTTTGGGATATTAATTGGAACTGTGTTGAAGTTATAGGTGAGTGTGGAGAAAATTAAAATCTTTACAATTTTGAATTTTCCCATTTAGGAACATATAATGCCTCCATTTACTCAAGCCTTCTATTTTTCTCAATAAACTTTTGCCATTTTTCTTCATATGTGTTTTGCATACTTCATATATTTTGTGTTGCTGTTGGATCTTTTTTTGCCATTATATTTTTCTCTTAATTTGTATTATAAACAGTGCCTTACTAAATTGTCTTACAAATTCTAACAGTAATTTTGTGAACTGTAGAATTTTTTCTGGAAAAGATGATCACTTTCTTCCCTTCTTTTCAATGTTTTTTGACTGTTGTTTTGTTTTGTTCTCTAAGTGCAGTGAGTCGACCTTCCAGGAAACACAGTCGTAACACATAGTATGTGAGCTTCTTTGTCTTAATTCTAAAGGTAAAACGAATGCCCCTAACTGATACATCATTAAACTGATATTGGTAATTGTTTTGAGTTAGACAATATTTACCTTGTAAAGCAAGTGCCATATTCCCCTTTACAGTAGGAATTTTACATTAGGAATGACTTCTGAACTTTGTCAAGTATCTTTCACCCATCTATCAAGAGAAGCATATGGTTTCTCACCTTTGAACTGTCAACATGTTGGCAGAGTGGTCAAGAGTATGGGTTCTAGAGCCAGACTTCTGGCTCAAAATCTAGCATTTCCACTTACTAGATGTGGGGTTTTGGATAAATTACTTAATCTTTGTGTGTTTTGGTTTCTTTACTTTTCAATAGGGATAATAATAGTTGTTCAATAAATATTGACCATTAGCTCTTATTACTATTATTGTTGTTAAGAATATGAAATTAACATTTCAAAAATAAATTATCACTAAATTTTTAGAATAAGTCCTCCTTGATCATTGTGTGTTACTCTCTCTTTTTTTAAAATAGCATTAGGTTTGATTTGGTACTCTTTTTAGGGTTTTTCCTTTGCATTACTTTTCATTGCAATGCATAGTATCAGTGCAATAGGTAGAGCTGAATATTTTAGTTTTTATGTTTTATTTCTCACGTTTATATCGGTGGCTCACTTTGAAAATGAGTTAAGAAATAATTTTTTCCATACACTGAATTGTTGAATACATTTGCCATTGTATCTACTTTGATGTTATTGCCAGTCTTGCTTTTTTGTGACTTGGTTTTTCTGATTCTCATTTAGTCAAAATATTGATTGAACACATACTGTGTTCTAAGTACTGATTTATATTTGTCTATTCTTTAATCTATATTTTCTATGTTTTGCTCATTTTTTTAAAAAAGCAGGTGTTATTTGTTGAAACAATTTGAAAGTCTTATTTTATAGTAGGAAGATTTAATCTACTTATAGTTATTATACTATACTATGTGTTATTACTGGAATTGCTTCTTGCAGCTTATTTTGTTTTCGGAATTTATGCTTCCTTTGTCCTTCTTTGTTTTCTGTATTTTGCTCTATGAACTGTTTTATTATCATCTTTTAGTGTCTTCTATTGTATTACTAGTTCTTAAATTTCCTGTAATTTACCTTTTAAAATTTTGAAGGCTTTTAAATTCATCTTTCTCTGACTCTTCAATTCACTGAAGCGTTGTTTTTTGAATTCCAATATTAATTCATTTTAATGAATTATTAACCTTCTGTTTCCAATTTCCCTTCCAACCCCTCTACCACATCTTTGTTTCTATTATTATTAGAGATTTGAAGCCAAATCAATAAAAAAAATCTCTTGTTAGTCTTTCTTTTCAAAAAATGTTGACAGTTTTTTCAGCTTATTAACCAATATAACAGCACTTACTTAGATTTAGCTCTTATTTATTTGGTTGCTTGGCTTATTGAGGGTCCTTTTGTATTACAGTTTCAGGAGATGTTTTCATCTCTTGGGTTAGTTATATTAATATTACATTTTCTAGCAATATTTTTGAATAGAGTACATGAGTGATCTGTTGTCTGAAATACTGCATATCCCAAAATATAATACTTTAATACAGTAAAGACCACTTTCCTCACTACTTAAATAAAATTATTTTCTCTTACAACATTTAGATATTTCTCCATCATTTTCCTGTATTTTGTATTCCAGAATAAAAGTCTAAGGGAGGTCTGATTTAATTTCCTTTGCAAAAAATATTTTTCTTGTTCTTTCATTTTGTTGCTAAAATGCTAGAACCACTTGTACTTTGTCTTTTGTTACCCAAATGTTTTATTTGCATAAGTATAGGTATAGATTTTATGTAATCTTTTTTCTTCTGGAATGTGGTGAGCACTTTTAATTTGCTTTAGACTTTAGGAAAAATTTCCACAACCATGACTTGCTTATTTGTTTTAACCTTTTCTCCTGAAATTGTCTGTGTGTAACAGGAACTTACTGCCTGCCCACATATCTGTTCTTTCTCTCCTCTGACTGAGAAGATGTCTGAAATTTGTCCCCATGTCACTGTTGTAGTTGTACGCCATTTCAGTTCTGTTCTTCACTGGCTCCTGTGTGCATGCTAATTATGCAAATACATTTTCTGCCTCTTGCAATCCTCCTTTTTCTAAGCCTCCTTTTTCTACGCTACCTCGCTTCTGATTTCCTCATGTTGTTCCCTCCTCTACTGAATTTTTTATTCATCTTCTTGTTTCTTCACCTATTCCTCTTCTCTGTAGAATTCTGCTTCTCTTTTTGGAAACCATGGTGTTTTCTTTATTCTTTAAGGTGCAGAAGTTTTCTCAAATATTTTTCTGAATCCTAATATAGATCATAGAGAGAACCCTTCAGGATGATAATGTATTTGTCTAGATGTGTAGATTTCACTCCACCTCCATCTGTACTCCTTTACTCCAGGCCTCACGTCATGTTTAAATGTCTTTTACTCACCACTGAAAAAGAAGTGACCCAATTCCACTCATTTTTGGTCAATAGTCAGGATGTCTAGATGCCCTTGTTCTTGCTGCCCGCAACTGGGTGGCTGAAGACAGGTGCACTAACATCTAATCCCATAGAACCGGAATTGGAAGAATTCTATAGGAAGAATTTACCTCATGCAGTTCTAGATAACCAAGTGATGGCTTTTCTAGCCCCATTGGCTGCTTTTCTGCCATGTTGAATATAGGATGGACACAGGACAAAATGCAGTTTATAGTATATACTGCTTCTGGGATCTGTACTTTCATCTACTGTGTTAATGTCAATTTAATGTGTTACTGCTTGTTCTAAGGGTAACCATTGCCTTCCCTGACCAAAGAGTTTAATGTCTCTCCCCGTATAATAATTAATAAATATGCATATTTATAGAAAGAAACAAGCTGCCCTATTAGAATACATATTATGTGAATATACTTATACCAAGAAATACCATGCTTATAGTTTGGCGTTAGGCATCATCAAAGCAGAATGCCTGTTGCGGAAGAGTATTAGCAAAGGTGAAGCTCTTTAGAGGGGGTTTATGAGATGGTAGAAAATCTTGTCCAGTCTCTTGACATTGCCGTTTTAATCCAATTCTGCCTCTGTTGGCAGCTAAGGCTACTGCAGCATCATAGGCAAAACCCATTGCTCTTCCTTCTGTGTGTGTAGGTATCTAAGTATATTGGTATGTGTGAAGGTACACATCTATCTTTTTACAGAATATACTGCATAATTTATGATACAGAGCGAAAAGGGATTGAAAAACACGTGCGCACTGCCTAAAACACCATACGGGATATTTAGAGGTATAATTGAACGACATGTATTATAAAAATCTAATGTGTAAAATTCTTTGAAGAAGTACCCACATGATTCTGTATCAGATCTCTCTGTTAAAAAATAAATTGAAAAAGTGTGTTGGACAGTAACTGATTTTAAACTCTAAATCTTCAATCTATTTGAGATTCAAGCCCTCTAAGTAATACCGTAGATCCTTCCTAATACGTGGTTGTTCACTCCCAACACCACTTGTGAATCTGCAGCACCTTTGACAGCCTAGAATAGAAAACCTGCAAGCTGTGGGGAGATCTGTGTGGTCAGTGTTAAGTTTCAACTGCACATTAGACTATAAAAGGCTGAAAGAAAGTTGAGTGGGACACAGGTGAGAAGCACGGTCTAGTGCCTGCACCAGCGGAAGAGTGAGGCAGTGGTCTGGCAGAGCAGGTGCCGTGCATGGGCTTCGGGCTATGTAGGAGGGAGGAGCAGCTGTGCCCAGTGTCAGCCCTCTTGGGTGTCCTGTGGGATCTCTGGCTCCAAGGTCAGAGTCTTCCTCAATTAAGAATGAAGAATGAGGTTACCATGGAGTTATATGAGGGACACTGAGGGAAGCTAGAGCTTTGCCAAATGCTGAAAACCACAAACTTGGTGGAAACACAGAAACTGGAACTGAATCCAAAGTGGCTGGCTCCCAGAACCTCTGCAGCTATAGTTTCTCTCTCTTCACTCTGTCTTCCCCCTTGAATGGCAGCCAATTCCATCTTCACTTCTCCCCATGTCTTCTTGCTGTGTGCATCATGGCCATGCCTGCTGGCCACATCCCCTGCCCTGTCTCTCTTCTCTGTCTCACTGTTTCTGAATACTTAGGGCTTCTGATTCCTCATAACTCAAGTTTGCTCTGACCTCTTCTGGTTCCTGGTCTACCTTAAGACACATTTTGAAGCTTCCTCTAAGTCTCACTTCTGGTGGGGCAAACTGATTCATTCACTTGGCATTTTTTAAAATACAGTTTAAATTCCCAGAACAGAAAACTTAACTGACTCTGCTCACCTCTTGAAACGTGTCACTGGAAAGTCTTTGGGATTTTCTGCCTTTGGGTCACATGTGAACTTTGATCCAGTGAGATGAGGTCACAGGAAGTCATGGGGTACAAAATATGACTTCTTGGAGCTATCCTTTCAGGTGGGTCTGTGGTCAAGACAGTTTTCCTTAGAAGGGGCTGTAGATATGATAAGAACAGTGGTTGACAGGATTGGTATGATGTTGCTGGCCAGTGGGTTGGTGGGGTCATGGCACAAATAGAGAAACTTGGTTTTTTGTCCTTAGGATCTTAAGATCTGGCTAGAAAGTAAAACAGCACAAGTGACTCCATGAGTGAATGATGCTGAGTCTCTCAGAATGTTGATCATGTCCTACACCCAGGGACCATGGCAGGCCACGTATGCTGCAGAGAGAAGCAAGCCTAGGTTGAGGGGTCTAGAGGAGCCTGGTCCACAGCTGGCCTGGCCATGTTTGAGGTGTCCTTGAAAGCATGGTCTATGGCCTTGATGGAACTCACAGGGGATATACCTCAGGACCCAGTAACTGAGTTCACAAAAACTCCTTGAGCTGGAGCCGAAAGGTGACCAAGCAACAGAAACATCAGTTGCTTCAAAGACATTGTAGGAATGTCTTCTTTAAAAAGTATCACCCACAGAGCTGTACAGGAACTTTTTCATTGACCGATAGCTGGCTAGCCCATCCCCATCTCATGGATGGAGTCTGAGGCCAGAGACAGGAACCAGCATAAACCTCACAGAGCAGGATACAGCTCCAGCTCCAAATTTTCTCTTGGCTCTGTTCTGCTGGCAGGGGCAGGGGAACAGAATCACAAAGCTCCTGTCTTCAGGAAGGTCTCCCTGGGGCCTCCATGAAGATAGCGCCCTCAATAACACACACACTAAATTTTGTTCCCATTTGCCTTTAAAATGTTTTGTTTCTCCCAATTCTGTTGGAGCAGGAGATGAAATCTGGGTAGGGAGTTGAGTCTGTGGTTTTCCTTCTGCTAAGAAAATTGATCTTTTGGAAAGCCTGTGTGATCTGTTCTCAGGAAGGGTCGGGAACATTGCTGGCTAGGTCCAATATTCAACACTGGAGTCATAATTTAATGTGGAGAACTGACAAGAGGGTACCAACTGGACGGCATGAGCTTTAGCCCAATCTGGGAATATTCATGCACAGTTCTTGGGATTTCAAAGGTAATTTTTTATTACCTTGGTCTTTCGGGGCCAGTGGATTTGTTAATATATGATGCCAACAAGTTGTTTTGTATAGAACCATTGTGTGGGGGGTGTTGGTATTGGCTGTAGTCTATTATTTAGCTGCATTAGGGATGAGACAACTAGGTGTCATTGTCTGGCTATGTCACTTAACTCTGTTGCCTCAGATAAATTAGTTAACCAGCTGTGCCTCAGCTGTAAAATGGGGGTGATACTGATGCCTGCATCATAAAGTTATTGTGAGGATTAAAGGAAATAATGTACTAAGTACCATGGCACAGGGCCTGGCACACCATGGCCCTCAAACAACAGTTTTAATGATAAAATACAGGGAGTGGACCAGATCTTTCACCTACCCTTCATATCCGAACTGTAGCATCTGGGACTTGGGCCAGATGCTTATCCCCAGAACTTTGTAATCAGTGTATATTTAAATGAGTTTTGAGGTCCCTGCCCAGGCTCAGAGCAGGCACTGCAAGGTCAAGGCCCTTGGCCAGTGGGCACTGCCCAGGGCAGCAGGAGAGACAGGTTGACACAGTGACTGGTACACTGGCTGCCCAGTGTCTCAGCTGTCTTTGTATGTTTTTTTCTTTCCTGGTTACTTTCATATGTTATCCTATTAGGCCCATTATCCGTAATGAAACACCCAGAGAGTCTAGCAACCCAAAAGCGATTGCAGTCATTCGTTGAAGGACTCTTTTGTTATGAAATGAATCATTTTCAGGAGAACACAAGCGAAGGCTCCAACAGCCATATTCCTAGGCCAAGAGCAATAACCGTTTAAATAGCGAGAGCAGCCACTCAGTGGTCTCAGCCCCTTAAAAGGTTTTCTTGGGATAAATACTTGCTACATGATTTGCTCCTCTGTGAGGGTATTCAGGGTGCTGGCTTTAAGGAACAAGGAGGAGGCAGCGCTAGGACCACAAAGGCTTCTCTTTAATAAAGAATCAGAGAAGAGGAAATTAGGAAAGCAAAATCTGAAAAGACCGTGAAAATGAGGTGATAGAGAGGCCTGGCCAGTTCTTTGCCATGTTGTGAAAAGGAGAAGAGGCCTCTGTCCTGCAAGAGTTCAGAGACCTGGGGAAGATGAGGTGTGAGGGTGGGTAGCCCTGCAGTGGGGGGGCAAAGCCATGGGAGGGGCTCACCCAGCATAGCAGGGGCAGCTCTGTTGTGGCCTGATGGCAGCCCATGCATAGGGATGGGAGCATGATAAGGTGACCAGGAAATGCCTACATTTTGAAAATCATAGCTGGATATTTTTCTCTTCATATGTTATACCGCTCTGGTTACACAGAAACTGGCAAATATATCAGATTCCTGGTTTTCGGAGCAAACTAATGGCAAGTCCTTAAATGTGCTTCCAGGAGTATGCTTTCCTTCCTTGAGAAACTTGATTAACAAGATCGACAGTGGCCTTAAGTATGAGTAAGATGAAAGGCCCAACAAGACAGACTTTAAGAAGCATTTAAAATATCAAGGAACAAGCAAGCCTTCCTTAAGCAGGATCTGGACCAAATACATCCTAGCAGTTTGCATTAAACAGATTATAGTGCTAATGCTATTTTAAAGCTATTTGCTTCTCACTCATGTGGTTCCAGGACTTTTACAGACACTAAAATCCTTGGATGCTCAAGTGCCTTGTATAAAATCGTGTAGTATTTGCATATAACCTACGCACATCCTCCCATATACTCTAAATCATCTCTAGATTACTTAAATAGTCATGGGCTACACAGTGACATTTCAGTCAACAACGGACTGTGTATATACTATGGAAGTGTCTTAAGACTATAGTGGAGCTGAAGTGTTTCTGTCACCTAGTGACATCGTTGCCTTGGTAACATCTCATCGTAACTGTTACTCACGTGTTTGATGCTGGTGTAAACAAACCTAGTGGAAAAATACATTGAGGAGTGCCTTGCTTATCCACAAGGTGACCTCCCACAGGTGGCTGAGACCTGTAGGTAGAAAGCCACACACTTGACATATTAGGTCTGACCCAAGCGCCAAGGTTGTTGTCTACTTTAGAATCCTGGCATTTTAAAATGATTCCCATCCCTCCCCATGGCAACATAATAGTTAATAACAGCTACCACTTACGGTGTTCTGACTGAGTGCCAGGCTCCATCTCTGCCTACAATTCAACTGTCAAAACTTTGTGGGGGTGGTGCCACTCTAATCCCCATTTAACAGATGAGAAAAATGAGGCACACAGAGACTTCATAACATAATTAGAAGGCTCACACTCATGCAACTAGTGGCCATTATAGGAAAATTTATTGCTGTTCCTTTTCATAATACACTTTTGCAAAACGACAAAATCAGATGCAATCACCTAGTGACACATTTCCCGGACATTTCCCTTTGTTAAGCGACCCATGACTGTAATAATACACAGAAATGCTATGGAAATAGTTGTTATACTATATTTGTATTATTTTTATTGCTATGTTATTTGTATTGTATTTTTAAAATATTTTCAATCTGCCCTTGGTTGAACCTGCAAATGTGGACCTGTGGATACAGAGGGTCGACTGTAGTACTTACTTTCAGAAGAAAGCAGCAGTAGTCCCCTGAGGTAGTGACAGCAGTTTCTGAGGTATATGCAAAGCAGCCTTCTGATTGCTATGCAGAAAGGACCCAATCAATGGCCCCAAACTCTTTCAGATTTCTTGGGAAGGCTGTCAAGAGCAGGTGCTGCATGCTATAGTGTTCATTTTTATTAAAAAAAGGAAAACTAAACTAATATTTATATTGCCTGCTTTTTAAAAGGCCCACTCTAGTTTATTTCAGATGAATCTTGCAGAAATACTTGCTATTTATCTATTGTCAGCCAGACATTCCTTCAACAAATATTTATTCAACAAATATTTATGGAATGACCTCACTTGTGCCAGGCACTGATCTGAGTGCAGAGAACAGAGATGGATGCTTAGACAACCTTGTTTTCAACAGAACTCTAACCTTTATTTGTGCCCTCAGACCCGAGGGGTACTTGTGGTCTCATTTGTTCTCACAGCAATGCTGGGCAGATGATCCCCCAGTGACATAGGTGAGCGAATGTTTGAGCAGGTAGGGAAGCAGAAACCAGAATTTTGGCTCTTGTTCTTCAAGTGTTCTTGTCCACCCAGTTGATCTTTCCCTGCTCACCACACCAAATCTTACCTGTCCCTTCTCTCATTCCTCTAGGGTTGAATTGTTGCCTTTCTAGGGTGACACATGGATGGAATCACTTCATCTACTCATGGTTAGGAAGCCAATCATGGCATAATGTATATAACTTTCTTTGTATTTGCTTGTACCCTGATACAAGGTCATCAGTTTGTCAAACCCCTCACCTTAGACTCCAGCAGGTCCCTTGTTAGCTAGAGTCACGGGTACACATGAACTAAAACTTCATGATGAGGTAAGAGCATATTTCCATCATGACATAAATCTCTGGACAATCAAATGAATTGACACAATTTTTATTTTTTACAAAACACTTATCAGCATTTTCTCTAAGAGGTGGGTCTGGGTGACAGCGTTGATGATCTTTCATTCGATGGAGACTTCCTGAAGGTCAAGGTCTTTCCCTAGCTCCAAAAGAGACCCCTACCTCATCGGGATTGGCAGACAGCCTACTTGCTCACTCTCTGGGATTCTGCAGTTGTCTTGCCTTAAATAAACCTACTTGGAATATATTCACAAACAAGCAGGATGGGTGTTTTTGATGGGGATCGAGAAGAAATGTAGTTTATCAGATTTTATCTTGCAACTGATTTGTTTCTGCCAGACGTTGATCTGTAACCCTGATGCCATGAATTCAGGCCCTGGGAGTATTAATGTTATAAACAACCTTCCATTGCTTCATCTGCTAGTGGGAACTTTAATTTATCACGTAGGCGATAGAGTTGCAGTTTCTCATCCATTTGTTAAAAAAACAAACAAACAAACCCAAAAAAACAGACAGCCATAGGGAATGTGTCCCCTCTTTTAAAAAATTCATTCTGGCCGGGCTCGGTAGCTCAGCCCGTAATCCCAGAACTTTGGGAAGCTGAGGTGAGTGGCTTGCCTGAGCCCACGGGTTCGAGACCCACCTGGGTAACTTGGCGAGACCTCATCTCTACAATAAATTAAAAAGTAGCCGGGCGTGGTATCACGTGCCTGTAGCTCCGGCTACTTGGAAGGCTGAGGTGGAAGGATCACCGGAGCCCAGCAGGTCGAGGCTGCGGTGGCTGGGAGTGTGCCACTGCACTCCAGTCAGGGCGACGAAGTGAGACTCCAACTCTAAAAAAAAAAAAAAAAAAAAAACCAAAAAAATTGATTCTAAGGAATAAGAAAGAAAATGTATTCTAAAATAGCTTTATCCCAATGGAAATAAAAATCCTGCTTAATGACTTAGAATCTCTCCTGGGCTTTGATTAAGAAGGAATTGTAAGGATGGACTTTTCTTGTCTTACAGTTTGTCTTCTGAGCTAGTCAGACTTTAGGAAGAAAATCTTGTCTTCAGCACCTACTGGGGCAGGCATCTTCCGGGACACAGATGTCTGTCTGTTAAAACCTACTGCTGCCACAGGTGTGCTTTGAGGATTCTCATTTATCCAGTGACTTGGTGACGCATGGAGAATGAAGAAGGGCAGAAACTCCTCTGTTCTCTAACCTCAGACACGTTGGCTCTTCTGCTATGTTTAAGTATAATACTCCTCGTAGACTTTTTTTTTCTGATTATAAAAATAAAACATGCTCTTTGTTGAAAATATGAATATATGAATATATATATAGAGAGAAAGGCAAAAATGACTTGTAATCCCACCACCCAGAGGTAGCCTCTGCTATCATTCTGATTTATATCTATCTTATTCTCTCTTAATGTGTTTATGTTGTTTCCACAAAATTGGAATCTCCCTGTGTAATCTATTCCATGGCTTGATTTTTTTTTTTTTTTACTTACTATATTTTTGTATTTATTGTGATTTAAAAAATATATTCTGCATCTTTGGGCAAAAATGGCATGATAGTATCATGAAGATATAGCAATGACTAGGCTTATAGGGACCCTGACCCTCATTGAGTTCACACTCAAGGGGGGGAGAGCAAGCACAAAACAAATAATTATACTAATAATTATTTTATTACAATTGTGGTAAGCACTATGATGGAGGATAGGGGCTTTGGGTATCTGACTCATCTGGGAAAATCAGAAAGACTTCCCTGAGGAAGTGGCATGACAACTAAGAGCTGAAAGCTGAGTAAGGGTTATTTAGGCAAAGGGCCCTGAGAAGAGTGGGAGAAGAACAAGAGCTCTGGGCATCTGAGAGCAACCAGTGTGGCTTGGAGAATGAGGGAATAGGTAGAACAAGATGGCACAGGAGAGGTAGGCAGGGACTAGGTCACTCAGAGTCCTGGTTAAAAATGTTGGGTTTGTCCTGAAAGAATGGTAAATCGTCAGAGGATTGTGATCAGGGATTTGACTTGATAAGATTGACAGTTTTAAAGGATTACTGTGTTGTAAAGAATGGGGATTATGGAGTAGCTATGAGAAGCTGAGGTAGGAGGATACTGGATGAACTGAGAAGAGCAATACCAGTGGTTTGGAATAGTACACTGGTAGACATGGGAGAAATAAGTGGATGCTACCTATGTTTCCCTATGTTTGAGGAACATTTTGTTCAGATGTGGTGACTTATTGGATATAGAAAGTGAAAAAGAGGATTCAAAGATGCTTCCCAAATTCTTGCCTTTTGTAACTGGACAGAGGCACTAGACTCTCAAATGGGAAGCCCCAGGGGAGGACCAGGTCTTTTGGGGGTAGATGATGGACTCTGGTTTAGTCATGTTAAGTTGGATATACTGGCAGGAGAGGAGATGCCACCCAGGCTGTTGGCTCTGCAGGACAGGACCATAATGCAGGGCACTGGTTGAAGATGAAGATTTGGGAGACATCAGGAAAAGAATGTCATGTATGGCTGAAATTGTCAGGGCAAGAAGGCAGCTTGTTAAACAAACCCCTCACCTTAGACTCCAGGAGGCCCCTTGTTAGCTAGAGTCATGGGTACACATGAACTAAAGCTTCATGATGAGGTAAGAGCATATTTCCATCATGTCATAAATCTCTGGACAATCAAATGGATTGACACAGTTTTGATTTATTACAGGACACTTATTAACGTTTTCTCTAAGAGGTGAGTCTGGGTGACAGCGTTGATGATCTTTCATTCGATGGAGACTTCCTGAAGGTCAAGGTCTTTCCCTAGCTCCAAAAGAAGAGAAAAAGCTCTACAACAGGGCCTGAAGAGCCAGAACCTTTGGGCTCTTCCATGGGAGGGTGGATGCACGTGGAGCTGGGCCTCCTCATCTCCATCACTCCAAGCCTATCTGAATTCTTTCAAGGCGACCTTGCTCCGTTAGCTTTGTGAATCCCAGGAGTCTGCTGGAGCCAACTCACACTGGTTCACAAGAGCTTATCATTAAATTTTCAGGAATTTTGTCAGCCAGTTGTTTGAAATTGGCCATGATAGGAGCAATCACATGTGGAGACTGGCAAATGCTACAAACCAGGTTTAAAAACATTTTTTTTATCCTCCTGTAGAGTTGGTTGTTTAACATTTACCAGTATACCACTGTAGACAACCTCTGGCATTGTTTCTAGTGTAAGTTTGTGGGTTATTACCCTTGGAATCTGAGAGTGGGCATGATCTGTGATCATTTTGCTAGCTCTCTTGAAAGTCTGATTTTGTTCTAAATAATCAAGTGTCCCTTCTGCTAAAGAGGGAGTAGACAAATGACATGCTAAACATTGGACCTCCCCACTCTGTGTATTGGTTTTCTATTACTGCTGTAACCAGTGACCACAAACTTAGTAACTTCAACAACATGCATTTATTATCGCAAAATTTCTGTAGATTAAGAGTTCTTGTGGGTTTAGAGGGGTTCTCTGCTTAGCATATCACAAAATTACAATCAAGTTTATTGCTGGGCTGGACTCTTATCAATAGGCTCTAGGAAAAACAACTTCCAATCTCATTCGGGTTGTTGACAGAATTCAGTTCCTTGTGACAGTGGAACTGCAATCCCCACTTTCTTGCTGGCTGTTAGCTAGGGGCCACTCTCTGCTTGCAAAGGTCATCTCTTTCCTTCCCTTGTGGCTCCTGTACCCTCAAATCGGCAACAGCACATCTTCTCAGGTTTGAGTTTCACTGACTCCTTCTCTGCCACCAGTCAGAGAAAGCTTTTTGCTTGAAGGGCTCATGCTATTAGATCAGTCCTGCCTGGATAATCTCCCTGCCTTGGTTTCTGTTCTGAGACAGGGTCTCACTGTCACCCAGGATGGAAGGCAGTGGAGCAATCATAGGTCACTGCAGCCTCAAACACTTGGGCTCAAACAAGTCTCCCACCTCAGCCTCCCAAGTAGCTGGTACTACAGGCATGTGCCACCACACCTGGCTATTTTTTTTTATTTTTTTACTTTTTATTTTGTAGAGACGAGGGTCTTGCTATGTTTCCTGGGGTAGTCTAAACTCTTCACCCTCAAAGTGCTAGAATTACAGGCATAAGCCACCGCACCCAGTCAATATCTCTGTCTTAAGGTCAGCTCTGCCTATGTTAGTTCCCTAGAGCTGCCACAACAAAGTGCCACAAACAGGGTAGCTTAAAGTATTGGCAATTAATTATTTCCTCACAGTTCTGGAGACTAGCAGTCAAAAAAGCAAGGTGTCAGCAGGATTTGCTTCTTCCAAAACCTCTAGGGGAGGATCATTCCTGGCCTCTTTCAGCTTCTGGAAGCCCCAGATACATGCCCAGATACATGCCCAGTCCTTGGCATGTGGTAGCATCACTCCAATCTCTGCTTCTGTCTTCACATGGCATCTTCCTTCTGTGTCTAAGTTTTGCCCTCTGTGTGGGCCTTTGTCCCTATTTCCCACTTCTTACAAGGGCAATAATCATGTTAGATTAGGACCCACCTAATGGCCCATTTTTACTTGATTAGCTCTACAAAGACCCTATTTCCAAAGATATTACTGGAGGACTGGGACTTTGATGCATTTTTTTGAAGGAAACAATTCAACCTGTAACAATGCCACAAACAAAACAGAATATAATTACAGGAATGGTGTCTCCGTCTATTTATAGCCTCCAGGGATTAGGATGTAGAATACTGGGAAGAGGGTGGCATTTTGGAATTCTGCCTACCACAGTTTTCAAAGTTGCCCTTTAAGGAATTGCCTCATCTGCTGACTCACCTAAAAATAGATCCCCGCCATCCATGGCTCCTCTTTGTGTGACTTCAGTTCATACCTGTTCCTCCTTCCTCCAATTTTGGATGTATCATCTGCCTAACAAGCAAGACTTCCTCATGGTCTGTACTGCTGTTCTTCTGGAGGGGCAGGCTTATAACAGACTCACTGCCTGGGCTGATTAAGGTGGTTGGTATGAGAAACAGTCAGAAGAAAGAACTCTCCCATTCTATAAACATGACCAATTTTATGCTCTAATCAATAGCAACGGAAGTTTGCTCTTGCTTTTTATTTTTTTCTGAAAATTGTAAAGTGTGTGACAAATTGCTCCCCATCTTCTGTTGTATGGTTTTGACGGGAAGACATCTTCCTTCCCTGACTGTCTGCCGTGCCCCACCCTGCAATGCACTCAGGGGCATGTTGGTTTGGACTGGAGCAGTCTCCATGCCCACCTATTTACAACCTGCCCTCTCTTTTCATCTTCCCCAGGAGTGTGTTTCCCACGATGAGTGATGGCCATTTTCCATCTGCAAACTGACTGAAATTGCACAGCCCTGAGTGTCTTCCTTTTTTCTCCCCTCCTTGAGATGTCAACCAAATTCCAAAGTTAAAGCACACGGCATTTTTGTGAAGCAAACAGGAGACCGACAAGGTCTCCAGGTTTTATGGGAATGTTGAGAACTGAATGGATTCCCACTGTGTGTTCAGGTCATTCTCTTCTGGGCAATTTCCTTTGGAGAATTTAATTATGCTAAGTTATCATATGATGATCCACTCTATCTGGAAAGGTTAGAGAGTAGAATTAGTCATTAGGAAATCTTTTTTGGAAATGGGTTTGGTTATTGTATCAGCTTTTATATCCTCAAAGGTTAATATGTTAATCAGTTTTTTTAACACGACTATTTTGTAAAAACTCCAGGAGTGCAAGCTTGGAAGATTAACACCTTCATTATTTTGTGCATTTGTGCACTGATCTGTGTGCACCATGATGACATGACACCCTCAGAGTCAGGGGGCTGGACCTTAGGCTATTGAGGTAAAGTTCTAGTCACATCTGCTCTGATCTGGACCCTTGGGGATCAAAGCTTTGTGTTTTGAGTCATTCTATGATGATCGGACAATGAAGGGTTTTTGCTAAGGAGAGAATTGAACCTAGAAACTTTGGTCTTGTTGCCCTTTGTGCAAAGGCAGAGTTAGGCAGTGTGATAAGCCTAAGTTCAGTAAGTGTAAGCTCCAGTCTCAACTCTAAGGCTCATTGGCGTATGGAACTTGGGACAGGTAGCTGACTGCCACAAGAGTTATCTCTTTCTCTGTGAAGTGAAGACTCAGGTTCTCTTCCAGGAACACTGGGAGGGTCAGATGAGTTCATAAAAATGACAGTGTAAAGGCTGTGAGGAAGAAAGGAGTGGAGAGCCAGACCCATGAGAGTAAAAAGACCCACCTTAAGCCTTCAACTTAAAATGGGGTCCAGGACATGCTCTTTGGAAGTCCTCTCTATTTCTGTAGCAGAGCAAATGTCTGTTCCATGCTATAAGTGTTGATGAAGCACCATTTGCATCTCCAGCCTTCTCTTGGCCCATGAGAGGTGATGAAAAGGAAACCTGCAGTATGGTTTGCATCCCCTATGGTCTAGTGGTAAAGATGAGACTGAACATAGTGGACACTAAATTCATACCAGTTGATTAAATGAATGTCAACCCAAAGGCAGGATTTAGGTCTTATCTTTCTAGGATTCCCTAATAAAGCTAAAATGTGTGCCATGGGAGGTGAGATGGGTAGAGATCATTGCTGCCTCAAGAAGTTCAAAGGGATGAAAGAGAGACTTGGGTGGCATGGCCTTGGCATCATGTCAGAAGCCCTAAATCCCCAATACAGGATTAATCAGTTGAGCCCGTGGTTGGTCACAGAAGGAATTTAAAATCATGTAAGAGTGTGCTTCACTGAAGCAAATAGAAGTTGTCACTGTTCTGAACAGTACACTTTAAGCTGCACTGAAACCTAGGAGGTTGATTCCTGGGTTAGTACTTTGGGAAGCGGTTGGTAATTACAATTTGTGCAAGCCCAGACTGGTTGCCCCAGTCTCACAGTCCTAATTGTGGACATCTGACTTTTGCTTCGATTCATAAAAAAATATATTTTCCACCTGTGCTACCAGGGGAATCCTACCACACCTCCCAGGTCCCTTCAGGACCCAGTTCTGTGTGTAACCATGAGAAGGCTCTGTTCAAATGCCCAGATTTCTCCAGAGATTTGACCAAAGGCTTGGCCTTCAGTTGATCTCAGAACTATCTTCCTAGCTTCAGACCAGTCATCCCAGGACCAGATTAGGCAGGAATGTAGTGAGAGCTGCTTGCAGATCTGCTGCCTGCAGATTTCAAACACAGCTATGAGAAGGGCTGAAGTTCAGCTAGTCTGCAACTCTGTGGGTGAACTGGACACTTTTGACTGCGATCTGTCCTGACTGGTCATAGCTCATGCCACATCAGGCTGAGGCAGAAAGATCACCTGAGTCCAGGTGGTCAAGGCTATGATAAGCCATGATCATGCCACTACACTCCAGCGCCTGGGCAACAGAATAAGATCCTGACTCAAAAAAAAAATTACCTATTGGTACAAGTAGTGTGTGCAAGCTCTGTGGTGTGTGTGTGTGTGTGTGTGTGTATGATTTGTTGCTACTGAAAACATGCTGAGTTTTAGGATTCAAGCAGACACTGCCCCTGCCCTACTCCCATCTCTAGTTCTGCCAAAACAGACCTCACACAAGACAGGCCCAACAGGGGTTTTGTGACGAGCAGGGGAATTGGCATGGATTGACTATGTAGAGAGAGGCAAATATGGTCACCTATGAAACCTGAAAAGTACTCTGGAAAGTTGGAAAGGGCTTTAATAGGCAAGAGCGACTGTTTTTAAAAAGCTGCCTTTGATGTACAGACTCTGATAATAAGCCCTTGGAACATGATTCAGCTGTTGACTTCCCTGACAACAGAGATGAGAGAATTGGGATTATCCCCAGTGGTAGCTCTGGAAGCTCTAAGGAGGAGGGACTGGAGAGGCGGTTGCCCAGCAGGGGAAGCACCCGAGGATTCATCTGGAAGCTCCAATTGCACAGCACATCTACTGCTCCAACTCCTGGTATATATTTATTGGGGGAAGAGGTGCTGAAGAATATCAGAGAGCGCTGAGGCTCCCCTCTGTCCAGCTGCTCCTTAGTGCCATGAGCATATAGGTTGGGTGCCATGCATGGAGACAGACCCCACAAGTCACAGATAAACCCGGTGCCTAGAGCTGAACCCTCAGAAGCTCCTCTGACCATGTAGTGTAGGTTCAGCAGAAGCACCTTCTAGGTAAATTCTTTCATGAAAATATTTTTTCTAAACCTTTGCCAAAATCCTGGCTTTCTCAGGAGTATCTCCTGCTTGATTTTTTTTTTTTTCCTTTTTAGTTGTATAACCATGTTCTATGCGCCTCCCATTTAAAGAGCAAGGAACAAAATCAGTGGGCAGGATGCCTCAAGAAGCCGCAAGTTCATGCATCTAGAGCTGAATCATGTTCCAAGTTTACCAAAGATCAATGTCTATACACTATAGGCTCTAGCCTGCTGGTGCCAGGTCAGAGGGTTTCAACCCCAGCACCCCTGCCTGCCTTCCTGTCTGTGTGGTCACCACAGATTCGGGATCTGATGTCAGAAAGAGGTCCGATGAGTGGGGGTAAGGGTCAGGCCAAAGACTGCCTGGGCACAGGCTGAGGAGGGAGCCGAGACTGCTGCTTCTGGCTCTCAGGCTAACAACAACAGCAAAAATAATCTCAGCAACTGTAGCTACTTTTCACTGAGCATGAACTATGCGTTCAGCAATGGTCTGAGTGTTTTGCATATGTTACTCTGATTTCCCCAACCCTTCTAGGAGGTTGGCTTTGTTATATCCATCTTCTTCCATCAGGAGAGGAAACTCAAGGAAGGTGACCAGTTCAAGGTTGCACAGCCACCTGAGTGGCAGAACCAGGCTTGGAACTTGGATGTACCTGAGTACAGAGCTCCGTTCCCTGCTCACTTCAAGGAAAGCTCCTCTTAGAGGGGAGGTGAAAGTCTCAGATAATCCTGTGGTGGACCAGTTACCTCAGAGCTAGGTTCATTGGACAGTGTCTGTGAGGGCAGGTCCGGGGGAAGAGATTTCCAGTTTCTTCTGTCAACACATATATGTTCATAGCATGGAAATATTGCTCAGAAGGAGCCATACCCATGAGGGGACAGGAAACCCTGAGCTGCAGGGAGAGAAAAGACTTTGTGGAAGAGGAGATAACAGCAGCACTCTGAGGGGAAAAGTCTGGGGAGAGGATTGGGTGGGGCAATCCAAGACCAGGAGGTAGGCAGGAGGAGGGTATGTGGGGGACAGCAAGGGGCAGTCAGGGTTGTTGGGAGGGGCTGGGAAGTCTGGCTGGACCCACAGTGAGGGGCAAAGCAAGGTTAAGCCCTGAGCAGGAGAGGGTAGAGCAGTGGCCCGTCATGGTGTGGCGGGAAGAGACAGGCAAGTGAAGAGCCCAGTGGCAAGAGGTCTGAGTCTCCCTGGGAACCTCCCTTCCCTGTGATAGCCCTAATCTGAGAGTCAGGTAAAGGCAGAGAAGGACAGTCCAGGATCCCCTTGTTCCTTGTCCTGTGTCTGCATTTCCAATGGAAGTCTTTCATCACTTTCATCAAGGGGCATCTGCTTGAGTATCATGGCCAAAGATACCACATGAGAGAAGGCAGTGAGGCTCCTAGGTCCTGGGTTGATTCAGAACCTCATTCTGTGAATGCGGATCTTTGCCTATGACACAGGTCCCAGGGCTTCCTGGTTCCTTTGGTGGGAGGACCACGTGGCCAGGTTTAATGAAACAGCTAAATCAATTTGTCTTCAATCTTAGACCTCTTTTTGTCTTATGTCTTGAACCTTACCTTTTTTGTCTCAGACCTTACACCTCTGCAGATGTGGGCTCTGAAGGGGGCTAGCATAAGTGATAGAGTCAAGTGTCAGACCATAGGATTGGACAGTTTCTTCTCTTGGAAAAATCACCCTGCATGTATTTCACCCGATTGCCTTGTTTGTTTGACTGTTTGCATACTTGCAGAGAGTTTGCTACATCTATCCACATTATTTTACACAGTTGCATACATTCTATTTAAAGGACTTGGAAATAGATGGCTTTGAAGACCAGGGCCCAGGCTGTAGAGTGTGGTGACACAGACTTGAATGAGTGACTGGGAGGAGGCATCTCAGGTTATGTGCTACAGGTAGGTGGCGTTGGTCCTTCTGCTCCTGGCAGCAGAGACTTGGCGCAGCATTTCTGCCCTCCTCTTCTTCCAAACATCATCAAACCCAGTTACTGAGCCCAGAAGATACCTGAGCAGCCTATACTAACCACAGTTAGTGCATTCATGCTCATGCTGGCTTCAGTGACAGTATCCCTTTTAATGCACTTAGAGCTTAGTGACTCCTGCTTTAAACATAATTCTGACCACCTTGATTATCTGGTCTCATAGCCCATGAACATTTAGATGCAGGAAAGGAGCTATCAGCAATAGGCTACCCAAATGCAAACTGCTGAAGTGAACAGAAGGTCACTAGTTTACACAGGGTTGGCTCAAATCTCCCTCTGATACCTCATTAGGTCCCAGGGAAGTCCCAGGATCAGAGAATGGGCTCAGTATTGCTATCACTATGATGATCCTAACTTCTCCGTCAAGCCCCAGAGGCTATTTGGTTCTCTCTTTGTAAAAAGAGATGGAAGTGTATTATACCCCAGGGAAAGAACTCCATCTAAAATGTTTACACTTGGTGGCTCAGCCTGTAATCCCGCGTCTTTGGGAGGCTGAGGTGAGTGGATTGCCTGAGCCCACGGGTTCAAGACCTGCCTGGGCAGCGAGACCTCATCTCTATAATAAATCAAAAAATCAGCCGGGCGTGGTAGCACATGCCTGTAATTCTGGCTACTTGGAAGGCTGAGGTGGAAGGATCACCGGAGCCCAGCAGGTCGAGGCTGCGGTGGCAGGGAGTGGCCACTGCACTCCAGTCTGGGCGACAGAGTAAGACTCCAACTCCAAAATAAAATAAAATAAAATAAAATAAAATGTTTACACTTAAAATAAAGCACGTTTTATCATGTAAAGATTCTAAACTCGGTTATTTGGATCATTTGTTCATCCCATTAGAAGTATCCACAAATGTGCCAATTTTAGGGTGTGATTTGTGACACTTATGTCCTGGGGATTTCATTTCCCTCCACTGCTAGAACAGCTGCCTCTGGGGGTGTCCGCAACATCACAGGACTCTTGCTCCTTCCACCCCTAGCTGTGGTGGACAGCCTGGGGACAGGTCTCAGTGCTTCTCCAAGAGCTCAGATGTGCCCGTGAGCTCAGGCCTGCCCATCCATTCCCCACAGTGGCCTGTCCCAGTCTTAGCCTTGCTCATGAGCAGTGTTAGTGTCCTGTCTCTCATAGTAGCTGTGACCCCTTGTTCCCATCCATTGTGTGAGTGTGAGCTAGCGTTAGTGTGGATCCTCGTCATGAATGTTCTGGCTCCTGTTTCCCTAGATGGATTCCTGTCAGGACGCTGCAGGCCAAGGCATGATACATCCCATCTGCCTTGTTTATTCAGCACGTGTATGTTTGCTTTTCTGTCTCAGAATGGAGACAGTTGTTTACAGCCTCACTAGTAAAATATTTACTAAAAGTAAACTACAGTTTCAAGATTGGAAAGAGGAAAAACACAGAGTTCATTCTCCACATTGATAAAAGTATTTGCATAATGTGCTTTGGAACGTGAGCCTGTGTCGCCCTGTGCTCCAGAGGGATGCACTCAAGGTAAGAGTTATATGATTGGGTTTCCTAAGCACATGGGCCACAGATTTCCTTCTTTTAAATGTTGCTGTATTGAAATAAATGTGCACATAAACCAGGCCATGCTCTTCAAAGGGACATGAGGATTTCACTTTTTTTTTAGCATACGGTTTAGCCCCATGGAATTCAGACTAAGTTGATCAAAATCTATGACAGGAATTCCATAAGGTCTAAAGATGCAGTTGTTAAACATTTTATCTTCAAAAATTACTGCCTCTCGTGCATTCTTGCTGCAGGCCATCCAAAAATGCCTGAAAATGTTTTTTCAGCACAGGATTCTGTTTGTGTTCATGTCTGCTGGGGACATTAGTAACAACACCAGTGATTCAGTGAACTCACTCCTGTGTGCTGCTAGACTTGGAAAGCTTTCAAGGAAATTAAATTACACATTTGTATGATACAATGTTGTAAAAAAGATATCACAACAAGTAGCATCTTAGGCAGGCTGACCCAGTGTTAAGGCAGGCAAAATTTGCGAAACAATTACACATGAAATCCTCCATCATCCAGACTCCAGGAAAGGTGGACATGTCTTCCTTTTCTCTTTTCTTTCTGCTGTTATTGAGATGTTATTAGGTGTGTATGTTTAGCCTTTCTGTTCCTCAGTATCCTTAACTATAAAATAAATAATAATTCCTATCTCATAGAGCTATCATAGAGACTAAATGTCTTAGTATGGCTAACATGCTTAAAACAGTGTCAGGCACATAGTATATCTACTGGGGGTGTTTGTTTGTTTGTTTGTTTACACATGCTAAAGTTCTGTGATTTACTACTGGAATTTTCTTTCTTGGAACTTTGTATAGTTTGAAGCAGTAATTGGCTTAAGGCTAGTTTTTGCCTCAGATGAAAGCAAGTATTGAAAGAAAGGACTAGAAGTTTCAACATCTGGCACAAGGATGATCTGAGCTGAAACTGGACACCTCCACTATCCTTACTTTGAACATATAGAAATGCTAGATCAAACATTACTAGGGAAAGCGTTAGTTGTTCTAAACAATGGAAATCTGAAGGTGAGAGAAATTTCTAGATGCAGAAAATGAACCCAGAACTCCCAAAGGCACTGGTGATGAGTGACCAAGCCAATGTCATGGCACCCTGAGTGTGAGGGGTCGGTAACAGACCTAGACATAGGCCGTCAAGGCTAGTAGCAGGAGCTTTAATATCCATGCCAGAACAGTGTGTCCAGGACTGCAGAGTATCAAAAGATTTCTACATAGGCCAAGACCTGAGAGGACTGCCTGTTCTGTGAAAATGGGAACTAAGAAATTTTTATCTGCTTGTTTAGGAATGTGGCAAGTAACTTGTGATCTGCCTAGGCTTTGAACCACACTGAATTTATACGAATTACATGGTGCAGAACTTCTAAACCTAGAAATAAAACGTAAAGGCAGGTCTCAGATCAGCAAAATCACTAGGGTTCCCAGAAGAAACACATGTAAATGCATCTTGAAGAAACATCCCTACACCAGAATGTATGGGATGCCTATGGGAGAAAGAGTATCTCAACCTAAAATATAAAATTGCAGATCATAAAGAACTAATGTGCCATGAGTGGAAATGAACAGACTCAACACACTAGAGGGTCAATTCCTTCAGAATCTTCACATAACAAAACAATGCAAAGGTAACTTTTAAAAATCTATGTTTCAGATTATTAGACTAATTCAAAGAGAGAAGAGAATTATAGGAAAGAATTGTAGGGGGGAAGTTCAAGCAAGTTTGGAAAAGTAGAATTTCTAGAAATTACTAAAATTAGTAAATCAGTGACTAACTTAAAAACATACTAGGCATAGCTGAAGACAGAATTATTGAACTGGAAGATGACTCTGGGGAAATTACACAAAAAAGAGCTCAGAGAGACACAAAAATGGAAGATATAAAACATATGGGGAGAATATTAAGAGATTGAAATATTATTAAAAGATATTATTAAGAGTTTTGAAGAGCAAGTAGGGAGGTCCATAACGGAAGTATAGAGGGAATGCGGGAGAGGAAACCTTGGAAATGACAATGGCTAATATCTTTTTCAAAATTAAAGAAGATATAAATTCCTAGATTGAAGCAGCACACCAAATCATGAACAGCATAAATACAAATTATATTACAATGATCTACCAAAGATGAACATTGATCAAAGAGAAAAAAAAGATTAATTGCAAAGGAACCATGATCAATTGCAACTTTTCATTAGCAATGGTGGAAGCCAGAAAGTAATTGAATAATTCCTTCTAAATAATGAGGGAAAATAGTTAACTTAGAATTCTACTTGAGAGTGTGGGTAAAGATAGTTTTTTGTTTTTTTTTTAAGAGATGAGGACACTCTGTTGCCCAGTCAGGAGTGCAGTGGAATGATAATAGCTCAGTGTAGCCTCAAACTCCTGGGCTGAAGCAATCCTCCCCCTTCAGCCTCTCAAGTAGCCAGGGCTACAGGCACGTGCCACCATGCCCGGCTAATTATTTAATTTTTTTGTGTAGACTGGGTTTTGCTTTGCTGTCCAGGCTGGTCTGAAACTCCTGGCTTCAAGTGATTCTCCCACTTTGACCTCCCAAAGTGCTGGGATTACAAGCATGAGCCACCACACCCTGCCAAAGACACCTCAGATAAAGATTTAAGAGGTTACCACTCATAAAACCCTTACTGAAAAACCTACTAAAGGATGTGATTTAGGAGAAAGGCAACTGAACCCAGAAGAAAATAATGGAATACAAAAATTGCTAATGAGAAAGGGAATAGGTAAAAACATATGAGTAAATATAAGTAAGCATTAACTGTAGAAAAATATGTTAATGAAATGATTAATTAAGGGTGTTTAAATATGAGACAGGGGATGATAATGATGATCAATACTGAAGAATTATATAATGCTTGTTTTATTTGAGAAGACACCAGTCTGTATTAAACTGTAGGTTTTCAGTCAAAATGCATATTGAAAATGTAAGGGTAACCTATAAAAGAACAGAAATAGAATATAACTTCCAACACAGAAGAGTGGGGGGAAAAGGGGTTGGATAAATGACATTTAACCAATCCAATAGAAAGTGGAAAAGTAAAGAAAATGAAGCAAAGTAGAAGCATTATAAATTGTAATAACATATTATAATAAAACAGTAACAAATACACAAAATAAGATGGCAAAAATTGAACATATCAGTAATATGTATTCATGGATTGGATTTATCTATTATTCAATAGCAATTCTCAGACTGAATTTTTAAAATCTAGAGGTGTGCTGTTTACAAACATCATATCGAAAACACAAAATTTAGCCTGGCTAGGTGGCTCAGCCTGTAATCCCGCGCCTTTGGGAGGCTGAGGTGAGTGGATTGCCTGAGCCCGCGGGTTCGAAAACCACCTGGGCAGCGAGACCTCATCTCTACAATAAATCAAAAAAATCAGCCGGGCATGGTAGCACAT
>NW_007246169.1:129128-160401 GCF_000164805.1 Carlito syrichta
GAAAGAAACAGTTCACTGGGAAGCTATAGCAATCATGAACGATGTGCACTTAAAATAGGTAACAAATAGTCATGAAGCAAGGCATACAGACTAACAGGAGAAAATCAACAAATCCACAGTAATGGGATATTGTAGCATACTTTTCATAAAATGATGCCAAGCAAATACCAATGTATTAAAAACTGGGTGTTTGAAAGTGACAATAGGCTTAATCCAATCATATATATAAAACTCTGCACATAGTATACTTCCTTTGCATGCACAATTACAAAAGTTATCCACATTCTAGGCCACCAAAAAAACTTCAACAAATACCAATTAACTGATAGACCATATTCTTTGACTAATTTGTACCAAAATTATAAATCAATAAAGAAAAATCCCAAATTTGGAAACTTAAAAACATACTTTTAAATAACTCAAGGATCAGAGAGAAGAGATCATAATGAAAATTACTGGAAGTTTAGAATTGAATAATAATGAATTTACTACATATCAAATTATATGGATGCTAAGATTATACTTGGAGGAAAAGTTATAGCCTGTAATATAACTTTAGAAAATTAGAGTCAAGTGTTCAACCTAAGTACATTGAAAATAATAAAGACAGGAGAAGAAATTAATAGAAAATGAAGTAATAGTGACTATCAACAAAACCAAAATCTGGTCTTTTGAAAAAAAAACTTTAAAAATATGTCAAACTCTGGCAAGACTGATATTAATGCTTATGTACCAAAGGCTGTCCTATGTGCATTATGTGTTCTAATTTTTTAAAATGTCAAAATGACCTAAGAGATAGATAAGTTTATTATTTATTTCACTACACGGCTACCGGTACTCTGTGACACCTGAACAAAACACTTCTATTATAGAACATTGCTACTTTTTTTTTTTGCCACTGTGCAGATTTTTTTTAAATCTGTGTGGTAAAAATGGGAGATGACTTATGAAAAAAATACACATAAACCAGGGCAGGCGAAATGAAGTTTAAAAAGAGAAGAAACAAATTTTACAAAGAGGAGGATGTCTTATACTGAGAACCTGGAATGAGTTATTTCCTTGCAGTCAGGGTTAGCACAGAAACAAGCATTTCCAGGCAAAAGGGATGAGCTGTAGGAGATGATGTCATTGATTTCTGTATTCAGACTGGAGGCTTGCTTTCAGGACAGAGGTAAGCCTTTGACCTGGCTTATGTGCATGGGCATCTGCTCAAATGTCAATGATGTGTGACTTCTTGCCCTTTGTCACCACCCAGGGAGGGCAGGCAGAGTCAGGAAGCTCTCTTGGTCAACATGGAGCAGAGGAGTTAAGGGTTATTTGCGGGGCAGCGGGGAGGGGAGGTTGACATATTATGTATCCATTGCTCAGACACTAGAACTGACGTTGGTCCCTGAGCATGGCTCTGTGCATGTCATCTGAGAACATTTCAAGAGTCTCAGCCCAACATTTTTCTGAGGGTCATGGACAATATCTGAGCTAAACTTCTGGATGGCACCTCAAAGACACTCTAGCATTCTCACTTGAAATATGGAGGCCCTTTCTCTATACTACTTTAGGTAGTAACAATGAAAGTCCCTTGCATAAGCAGCTACATATATTTGGATGATTACATTATCAAGTTGATTAGGTTCTCCCTTACTTCACATGATACTTGGCCCCACCCTAACAGTGCAGTGAAAATCTCTTCTGCAGTGGACTAGGCCAGGCAGATGTTCCACAGAAGGTTAGCTAGGAGGTGGGTTCCTCTGAGGGGAACATCACTTCAGAGGTCCAGAATTTGGTGTTTCTCTTAAAACTCCTGCATACTTCTGGACCTGATTAGTAGTAGCACCCAATGCCAGGATAAGACCTAGAGGAAGGTCTAATAGCACCAGCTGTGCTCCTTTAACACCTGCTACTTCTACATGGCCCCTCCTGGTGCCCCTACCCTCTGCCCAAGATGTTCATAAGATGGTCTTTTGGACAGATCCTACAGCAGGAGCTTTGGGGTCCCCAGGCTCTGTGAATCTCATGCACGTTCTCCAGATGCCCAAGATTAGTGGTTCAGAGGCAGTGGGAGGGGTGAGGGGCATCTTGGTGCCTCTGAGATTAGGATAAGTGAGGGTGAATCCTCTGAAGCACACATGGCTCATTCATAGCCTAGCATCCCCCACCTCAGTAAAGTTCTTACTACTATGTTTTCATTTTCCTCAATAATGAAATTGGCAATGGTTTGGAAATTTTCTTCCAAATCTACATTTATAAGAACATTTTTCTCACCCAAAGATAAACACATGATTTCCATACTACACATGGAAAGACATGCCTCATCATCAATCTGTGTAGGCTTCTTACCAAAAAAACAGAACTCATCACAAAGATTATCTCATTTCTCCTAGCCTTTAAAAAAAAATCCTAAATAACACAAGATAATTATGTCAGCAGAAATCAAAATTATAAAACACCAGCTAAAAACCATATGTGTAGATGGTAATAGATATTCTAGTCATCTTCCAGTCCTTGAAAGCATCAGTTGTGTGGTAAGAGGTATGAATTCCAGTTCCTTCATTATATTTGTGTCATTACCCCTTCCCTCTTGTAGCATCAGTTTTCCCATCTGTAAGATGCTGGTGTTGGGCCAAATGAGCGTCTTCAGACCTAACCATCTATCTTGGTTCTAAAGATGGCGAATCAGAGGCCCACCCCAATGGGGAGACTTGCCCGAGGGTACTCAGCAACAGAATTGGAGGCAGACTCAGGAGACTGCAGGATTTTAAGTAGATCAGAGATGGTCACAAAGTGATGTTCTTAGTTCTGTGCTGTGGCTCAGTGGAGGACCAGGCATAAGCTTAGCCTGGCCAACCTTGGGGTTGGGTAGCTCCATTTGAGAGGTGAGGTGTGACAGATGATGGTGAGTGGGCCCCTGGCCATACTGAGCTCCTGCACAGGGAGAAGCCTTCCATGGCCTACTCTCCTTTGCTGAGAGAGGACTTGCAACCAACCAGACACCGTGCTAAAATGTCTACATCAATGACTCAGAAAACACTGGCAACAACCCTAGAAGGCATGGGTTTTACATTAAATAAATGAAATGCTCTGAGGCTGTAGCTCTCCAGAGGTCACAGAGATAGATGGGCAGCGAAGCAGTTCACCAAGACAAGGGCCCTGCCATCGTACATGTAGGGACTCTACAAATGATGCTTAACCTCAGAGTGGCTCATGCTCCATCATCTGTAAGGAAAGATGGTGACAGCTGAGGTTGCATAAGGAAGTGAATACCAAACAAGCAGCAACATAAATCTTGGATACCTGCCCCTTGCTTTGTGTGATCATCCTGAATTCAGTTGTCCTGGGAGGCGTGCGGTGCTAAGCACCGAGTGCAGGATGGTGCATGACTTGAGCAAGAGCATGACTTGAGCAGTGTCAGGCCATCCCATGCTCAGAGGGGAAAATGTCTATGTTAAGAGTGTCCTTTTGAACAATTTCCTCACGGGGTCCTTCTCCACAATTCAGTGGTGTTGGATTCCAGAATTAGACCTACTTCCCCCAGACGCAGTTACTGGCAAATGTAATATAAATGAGTTCACTCCTTGGCAAAGCTGTGTGCTGCAAGAGTGGACAGTTCCTTTCTCAAAAGGCAAGTTCAGGACCCCGTGCTTGTGTCACGTGTCAGATGAGAGTCTCAGATTCTTCCCTACTGGTTGCATAATGTTGAACAGATTATCCTCTCTGAGTTTCAACTTCCTCATCAGTCAAACAGGGATAATAATAGTTTGTGTGATTTTGTGGAGTTTCAGTATACATGTTGGAGACTATGACAATGTGGCGTGAAGCTCCTCCCCACTCCACTCACCACCACCAGCTACACCTCTGGGCTCACTGGTAAGGCCATTGTTTCAAGCTCAGAGCTGGGGGTGGAAAGGTCTCTAGAATCTTCCAGTGACACAAGTGTAAAGGGTCACCTGGGTTGTTTTGGCTTTCTTAGTACACAACAGTGAGAGGCACTTGTGTTGGGTGGTGGATTTTTCATAGGAAAACATATTTTTCTTCAACTTATCTCCTCAAAAGCATTTTCAGATGTGGTGGATGATTGAGCTAGTTTTAAAGAAACTGAGGGACAGGAGAGAGAATGTTTTCTGTAATTAGGTCCTTTCTCCTATTCCTCAGAAAAATCAATCAATCCCTTTTCTCTCTCCCTCTCCCTCCCTCCCCATCTCTCCCTCTCCTTCAGTCTCTCAGTCAGTCTCTGTCTCTGTCTATCTCTCTTTCTTGTCTCTCCTTGGTCTCTTGGTCTCTCCTTCCCCCCACCTTCAACCCCCCATCTCCCCTCTTTTTTGGTCTCTCTTTTTTTACTCCTGTAGTCTCTCTCTCTGTGTGTCAACATCTTGCTCTCAGCCTCTCTCTCTCCTTCCTTTCTACTACCCCTTCCTGTCTTTCTGTCTCTCAGACCCCCTTCAGGCCTTACTTGCCTACTCTCTTTCATGCACGAGCCTGTGTTTTGCTGGTGTTCACATGAAGCCTACATGTTCCTGAGTATGAGCCAATCCTGCAGCGACTGCCATTTACCCAGTGGCCGGCACCTTCTGTCCGCCTTTGGAATATGCCATGTGCCAATGGGACGATAGCCTCCATAGTCTAGAATCTGGGAAAATAGCAATCTGCTACTTGGAGGAGAGTTTGTCTTCTGGAAGTAGCCCATTGTGACAAGCAATTTGTTGGGGATAATGAGGATGCTGTCTCTCAGATAACTGTGCTTCAGGACTAACCCCATGGTGTCCATGTGCAGTGGGTAAAGTGTGCCAGGCTACTCGAGGCAGACCTTGGTGATTCAGCCTCCTTCTGCACGGTATCTGACTCTTTAGCCGGAAACTGGGCTGAGTTTTCCAGGGCCAAAGTGCTTGCTGAAGACCTGTAGACTGTTGCAGCCTGCAGTGGTGCCTCCTCCCCACCCAGCCTTGTTTGCAGCTGTCCTGGTGGCTGCTATTTGCATATTTGTTCGGAATGTGCTGATTATAAATCATTTACCTCTCTTAAAGTGGGTTTATAGGATCTCTGCTGAGCAGCAAGTCCTGGCCATACTTCCTTAGCCTAATTTGAGTTGCTGCATATACTGAAATTAAATTACACTTCACTTTCAATATTCCCAAATTCAGCCGTTGCCAACACAAGGCTGGCTGTCCTCCCAATTAGCCGGAACTGGCGAGGTTTGCCTGCATGGGAAGCAGCACCATTACCTGCCCATAAAGGGCTCCCTCCTGCTGTCTCTATGAGTCTCCAGGTAGATATTCTTCAGCATTTGCTCCCAAGAGCCAGCTGTGAATGTGAACTTGCCTCCTTAGTTTTTCCGAAGCATATGCTTAAGAGAACGAATGTTCCTAGAGCAGGGGCTGCTGAAGAGTCTTCTCTGTGGCCATTGAAAGAAACTCTTGGTATTCTAGAATGTCTCATAAAATTATTTTCTGGGCAGAGCAATGGCACTACTTGGGGCAGTCACATTTCATTTTTAAACCGAAATTTATGGCTTTTGTCTAGGGTACTATAAATGTATCAAAATCCTTGACAAAGAGATAAAAACAAGAGAAGATCTAGAAAGTTATTTGGGGTGAATTTACCCTTCAAACCATGCCTGACTTGAGCGTTAGCCTGAATTACATGGCATGTTTCCTGTAGCTATAATGAGAACTGTGACCTAATAAATGCAAGGTGCTAATGTTTAGATGGCTGTAAGCTGTCACATATGTAATCTCTCTCTTTTTTAAAAAATTCTTTCACTCAACGAGTATTTATTTTGCATCTGCCATGCCCAGGCATGGTTGTGGAAGACAGGGATGAAAAGAAAAACAATACAGACATAATTTCTGTGACCATGGAGCATGCATTTCTATGGATCATTAACGGTCATTCCAACTTTAACCCTATATATTTAATAATTCTGTATAAATCTCACCTGCTCTTCCATGTATAAGTTAAATTCTGTCTCCTTTATGAAGACTAATTTTAGCTATATTCAACTTTTCTGACCTCTCTATTTTAAACAACTGTCATCTTTTTTCCACTATATTGCCATTTATCAGTTGTATTTAAATCAACTCACAATAATAAAATTGAAAAGTTATCAGAAAATGAAAACTTCAGAGCAAATAAAATACTTTTCACACTACAGGTTTCAATAAATACAGTTTTGAATTATTAGTTGATAGGAGATTTTAGGCTATTTAACCTTGATCTTTGTTCTCTTTTCCCTGGATCATCTCCCTCTTCCATGATCTCAACTGATACTTATGATAACCGTGCAAGATAGGAAGGAGGGAAGGCATTCCCCGCCTCTCTCTCTCTCTCTCTTTTTTTTGAGTTGGAGTCTCACTCTGTCACCAAGGTTGGAGGGCAGTGGCATGCTCACAGCCACCGCAGCCTTGACCTGCTGGGCTCAGATGATCCATTCCACCTCAGCCTTTCAGCTAGCTGGCACTACAGGCGTGCACTACCATGTCTGGCTAATTTTTGGATTTACTAGACAGACAAGGTCTCACCAACTTGCCCAGGCTGGTCTCAAACTCCTGGGCTCAGGCAATCCTCTTGCCTCTGCCTCCCAAAGGGATTATAGGCGTGAGCCACCGCACCTGGAGGCATCCCCATTTGACAGAAGGGGAAACTGAGGCCCTCTTGCTGACATCAGTTGCAGAAGTGTATCTACACTTGAAGTATCCCGAGTGCTGGCACTGCATGCTTTTCATTGTGTTACATTGTCACTTGATAGACAGTGGATGGTGTTACTGAACAGTGTGTAGAATACTACCACCAAGGGCAGACAGAACAATGGAGGCCTAGGAAGCTGGGGATATTCTCTTCATGTTTTGGCAAAAGCAGGATGAGAATTCTAAGATGAGTTTTAAACCTTATACAAAAACGTGTTTTTCTTTGACACACGATGGTTCTTATAAATGTACAAGAATAAAGTTTTCCTTCCATATAAACTAGTAGATATCGTCTATCTTTCTTTTTGGCTAGTAAAGAAAACTGAGATTTTTAACTCTATTTCTTTTTTTTTTTTAAGTCCTATTTGTGTAAGTGGCCTCTTTTCCAGTGTCATCTTCAAAGTTCCATGTGAGAAGGCTTTTCAGCAAAATACTTCTTAAAGCTTTTTTCTTCCTACATTTCAATGTTCTGCAAAGAGGGCTCAGAGATGGTGACAGTGCCTTCTATTGCCACCTTCCATTTGCTGCAGGAGTCATGCCTGGGAGAGGAAGAAATTGCCCAATTTTCTGTGCAGCAGAAAAGGTGCCACACCCAGGGGACAGGGACTCTGCGTGGGTGTGCTGCTTGAGCAGAGGTGCATCTGAGAGAAGGGTGGACAGGGCAGTGAAAGGCAACCAGGTGGCAGGGCCAGGTGTGGACAGCTGTGGATGCTGGAGATTTGTGGTGGGGGTAGGAGGAAAAGGGTCCAGAGAAAGACAGTGGGAACGTACATTCTTGCTGGGAGCCCTGGCAGGCTACAGGGAGGAGTCACAGGCAGCAGAACCGTCACAGTCAGCTCCTCTGTAGTACAGACTGCTGAGCAAGACCTCACCTGGGGTGAGGGCTAAGGAGGTGGCCTGTGGGCTATGTGGCAGAACCAGCTTCAGGAAAGGATTTCTTCTCCTGCTGAGCACCCTCTGCCCCTGCTCAGAGGCTCCCCCTGCCCTCCAGACCTCCAGTGCACTCCACTACGATGTCCCCCAGTATACCTGCCTGAACCATATAACCTGATTATGAGAAGCTCTGGGAAACATGGCACTAAAAAGAGAAGGTTGGCTCGTGACCTGGCCTTGGCCTCCGGACAAAATAGTGAGGCTAATGTGAGGCCTGGGTCGGGGGTGGACTGTGGTGAAAGAATAGATGAGGACTAGCCACTCAAGCCGTAGAGGACATGAGTGACCTTAAGTGGTCTGGCTGTAAAAAGAGTCTAGTCACAGCTCCAGCCAGCATGTGCTAGCCCTTTGGTTGTGGTGGGCACTGGGAATGAGCTCTCTGCAGTGTGAAGGGTTCCTACACGTTGAAGGGTGTGTACACTTGCAGGCCTGAACAAGGCCTGCCCCAGCCACATACCCTTTGCTGGGTTCTTGTGCTGTCTCCAAAGGTGTCTTTGGTCTGTGAGAACCTGCATGTTCCTGTGCCGTCTCCTGTGACTTGGGACTGGCTCTTTGGCCCAGGATTATCTAGAATATCAGAGTAGAGCCAGATGGACATTTTTCCCAGGGATGCAGAGCTTCCTTGGGGGCTTTCTCTGAACCTCCCTTCTCCTACCAAATTACTGCTGACCCTGGTACAGCTGAGGGATCTCAGAGCCTCTTCCCTCCCAGGGAGGCCTTGGAATTCCCACCGTCATGCATGCCAGCACCTTCTCCTCCCCTGCACATCCTGTAAGCTATGTGCTGTGGAGGGACAGCCCCAGCCACCTGCTCACTCTCGCCATAGTTGGGGCCTATGGGGTCTGTGTGTCTACCAGGGAGATACAAGGCACCCTGGGCAAGGCGAGGTGTTGGCTTCTGTTAGTCCTACAGCATTCTCTAGAAGTAGTCTACCTGGACAGCCCCCACCCTTGCTAGCGAGGTTTTACAGGAGCCTGGCCGTTTTTAATGGACACCCATATTTCTCAGTTGCTCTCAGTAAATGTTGCTCTGCAGCACTGATGCTGGGGAAGTGCCAGTCAGAAACATGGGTTTGGGTTTGTGTCTCTTGGCATTGCAGCTTGACTTCCTTGTACTTTTCAAACACATATGTACATGTCATTTCCTTCCATATGAGCAGACTCCATAACAGTGTTGGAATTCCACCTTCCTTTTCAACATGGACCTTTCTGCATCAATTAGATTAGCTGTTAATGAAACTGGCACCGCCTCTGCAGGCAGGCATTGCTGGGCTGTAGTCCTGTTCATCTTCAGATGTTTTCCTTTTCTACCTTAGAGTCAACTTCTCTCATTCCTCTTTGCTTGGCAAAATAAATCATCTCTCAAAGCCTGTGTCCAGCTCTCGCTGCCTAACCCCATGTCTGTTGTTGCTGTAGGGATGCTCTGTTAGATGCCATGGAGAGGAATTGGAGGTTCACACCTCTCTACATCATGACTGTTTGAGCTGCTGGGCCCCATCTATGTTGAGAGTGAGCAGGTGGCTGGGGCTGTTCCACCACAGGTCCAGTGGCAGACCTTTCCTCTCGATGGTAGCTCAATTCTGGGCAACTCTGATAGCTTCTTCATCAGACTCTAAGCTCCACACAGGCAGGGTCTATGTCCAACTTGTTCACCCTTGTGAACCTAGATGGTGGCCCAGAGCCTGACATGCAGTGAGCGCTCAATAAATGTTTGTTGAACGAATGAACAAATAAAACGTTCTTTTGAACTTAGTGGCTAACCACCTGTGATGAATTCCTTCCATTGATAGCTCTTGAGTGATTAGGGTCAGAATCAAGGCCTACCACCCAACCTCCAACTCCAAGGGGAGTTAGCTCGAGACCAGAGAGCCCTAGACCAACGCTCACTGCTCGTGGAGCCACCAGACATGTACCCATCTCAGAACTTCCTTAGCAACCAGCACCATCCGCAGCCCTTGGTGGACTAACTTGTTAGGGTTTATTAGGCCAACAGCCATGGTCCCTTCTAGCCTGGGCCCCAGAAGTTTCTGGTATTGCCAGGACCACCACGGTGTCATGGGCTGGGCTGTCTCCTTCACACTCGGGCTGTAAATGCAATGTGAGTGACCTGCTGTTTGGCATCAGGAGCTGCTCTTTTCTTGGAAATGTTGCTGAAAGATAGGTAAAGCCTTGGGGGAGAAATCTCATTTAAAAATGAAGTTTCCTCTTCCCAGAGAAACAGAGAGCCATCATCCACTGACATTCTTCAGGATCCTGAATAAGATTGTTTGGCTGGCAGCAGCCTCAGGGGCAGAGGCTCAAGGATTAGATGTTAGATTCTAAGGGACTGCCCAGGAGGCCCACTGGGGAAAATACAATGGACAACACCGAGACAAAGGAGACTCTGGATCCCAGCTCACATGCCAGGGCTTTGTCTTCTGTTCTCCACGAGCCCATGGGTAGAATGGGTTTACCATTAATCCAAGCCAAGTATAACCAGGTCAGGAAGTGACTCATATTGAATCAGAAAATGCCCCCCAAAGCAAAGCCTTGCTGCCTTTGAAAGCTGTATGCTCTTCCAGAGATCACTGGTAGCAGTGCCTCTCATCTTTGGTGCAGTAGGATGACTATGTGAGCACTCTGGTGGCCTTTTAGCATCTCAGTTTCTACATGAAACTCAAATAGTAGAATTGGCAAATATTTATACCGGGCTTATTCTGGACCAGGTACAGGTCACACAGTGAGAAGGTCACTATTATGAACCCCCTTTTGCAGATGAGGAAATAGGCTTACAGAGGTGAAGTAATTTGCCTAAGGTCATAGTGCCAGTTAGTGTAGAGCTTAGAGTCAAACCCAGGCAGCCTGGCTCCAGCCTCTGTGTCCGCCACCCCTTCTGCTAGGCATGTGTGGGGTGGTATAAGCCACAATGTCAGCAACTGCATTGGGTTCACACTGGCCTTTCTGTCTTATGCACCGTGTTACCTGCTATCACAAACATTTCCTCATCTGATCCTCAAGGAGAGGGTAAGAAGAATATCTCCCTCTTTTGTTTAATGTTTTGGATGAAACTTATTTTGTTTAAGCAGATGGAAGGTACATTAGCCACACCACTAAGCATTTCCCAAAGACCGCAGAAAGAACTCAGGGCATCAACATAATATTTCATTTTTTAAGCTTTATTGAGATATAAATCATATGCTGTAAAATTAATCTATTTTGTGTACAAGTCAATGGTTATATATTTATAGAATTGTCCATTTATTACTACAATCTAATTTTAGAATGTTCCCATCATCCCCAAAAGACAGGCACTCGTAGAAAGGGACTCCTGTAGACTGGTACTCCCTGTTTCCAGCCCAGCCCCAGGCAGCCGTCTCTGTCTACTTCCATCTCCATAGAGTTGTCTCCTCTGGACATGACCCACATGGTCTCATACACGATGTCTCTTTTTGTCTGACTTCCTTCACTGAGCAAAATGTTTTTGAGGTTCTTCCATGTTGTCACATGTATTTTAATTACTGAATCATATTCCATCATATGTACCAGATTTTGTTCATTTCTCAGTAGATGAACATCTTAACTGTTTTCACTTTTTGTCTATCATATCACCCTCTTTGGATAGAAAAAGAATTGGATCTTAGAGAAGTCTTACAGCCTCAATACAGATGTCAGTGCAGTCTGGCTAGCTGGGGCTGATGGCTTCTGGTTAACTCAGTCATTCAAGCCAATGCTTATTTAGCTCCTTCTGTGTGCTCCCAAGCACTGGTCATTAATCCCTGGGGTCTCTGCAGAGAGCAGGAGGCACCAGTCTCTGCCTTCATGGGACTGTCATTCCAGTAAAGGAGATAAACAAACTGTAAGTGAGCAAAAGAGGGTAAAAGAATGTTAGGCAGTAATGAGTGGGCATTTTGAAGGAAATCAAATAAGATAATGTAAAGCCATGTAACAAAGACTTGAGAATTTTTATTTTACTTAAACTTCTCTCAATTTTTTCCCAGTATTTAAAATTTTTATTTTACTTAAAGAATTATCCAAATCAATTCCACTTTCTATGGAAAATGTTCAAAGATTTGAGAGAGAGGAAATCATTTTTATCTGTACACTTTGGGGACTGAGACTGCCTTGTGGATAGGGTGGCTTCTTTCCACACTTTGTGGAGTCAGTGCAGGATTCCTCCTTCTCTCAACCACCACCCCTACCTGACAAGGCAGCCTCCTTCTCATGCAGCAATCCGGGTCAGCACAGAGGCCTCCAGATCGCCTCCAGCTGGAACTGCATTCGTGTGTGTGACCAAATTACCCCAGTTATCTGGCCATGTAGAAAGCTACAATTTTGCTTGTCATGAAAAATTAAAGTCTTGTCCTGATCTGATGGAAGGAAACGGATGAGGCAACTTGGAGGAACTCAGCTATTGTTGATCAGGCAGACGATAAACTACACATTTTCTTGACTCAGGGGATCAATGGGGGAAGAAATTAAGATTAAATTTGCAAGCCCATAATATTGGAAATGCATTCTAGCAACTGCAGCAAAATAAGGCTCTCTCCTGAAAATGCATTATTTATCCCGCCTGTTACCACAGTTACAGATGCTCTTTCTTGTGGTTTGAACCCGAGCGGGTTATAGAAGCAGTCCAGAGACAGACAACTTGCTCACCAATACAGTTAGAATTTCAGATGAGCAGTCAAGATATTTTTAGACTGTTTGTGTGTACAGTCACACCATAAATCGTGAGGATGAAGGTAGCTGAGTGAGTCTAAATCCAAATGGGGCCACAATGTGGGCTTTGCACAGCATAAATTTTATTGAGAGAAAAAGATCATGGAATTGGTTATGCAGTTCATCCCCACATATTTTTCATTAGTAAAATCTTGGAAGAACATCAGAAGTGGTTTTTGGTTCAATGGGGACCTTCAACAGAAGAGCATAATTTGCTTCCTAATGAAACTCGCTTACACAATGATATGGACCAGAGTGAAATTCAGAAAGAGATAATGGTACTACTGGCATTAATGGACTGGCATCTGCCTCAGATGTCATTGCTGTCGAAGTCACACAGGCCAGACAATGGGAACTTTTCAGTAATTGAAGCATAAAGTCGTATGAAATGCCCCCAACAAGAGGTACGCCTCAGTACCCTAGACAGAGTTGTTAATAATCTGAGCAAATTTCTGTGTGAATTATCTGGAAAGCTGGCACTTCTCAGGAAAAGAAAAAAAAATTCTTTGTAGAGTTTTAAAGATAAAGTTTGAAGAAGATACTTTCAGAAGAGTTGCCACCCAAGCCAATTAAAATTTTAGCAGGTTGTTCTCTGAGAAAAGAGAAGCAGAGAAAACATAAAAGGGTCATTTCCTCCCTGTGTCTTTCTAAAAAGAGAAGTGTGGTAAATCTATTGAGGGCAGGGTTTGGGGAATCACACACACAGTTTGAGTCCCAGTTATAGCACCACAGGCAAACCACATGTGCTCTTCAGCCTCAGTTTCCTCATATGCAAGTTAGGAACATAATAGATGTTATCTCCACAGGTTTGCTGGAAGGATTAAATGAAATGCATAAAAATCATTTAGCAGCCGGGCATGGTGGTTCAAGCCTGTAATTCCAGCACTTTGGGAAGTGGAGGTGAGAGGATTGCCTGAGCTCAGGTGTCCAAGTCCAGTTTGAGCAACATGGCGAGATCTTGTCTCTACAATTAAAAAAAAAAAAAACAAACAGCTGGGCGTGGTGGCACATGCCTGTGGTTCCAGCTACTTGGAAGGCTGGGCTCAGATGATCCTTCCAGCTACTTGGAAGGCTGAGGCGGAAGGATCATCTGAGCCCAGAATGTCGAGGCTGTGGTGGTCGTGAGCATGCCACTTCATTCTAGCCTGGGCAACAGAGTAAGACTCCACCTCAAAAATTTAAATTTAAATTTAAAATTTGACCAGGTGGCTCATGCCTATAATCCCAGTACTTTGGGAGACTGAGGTGAGAGGATTGCCTGAGCCCGTGGGTTCAAGACCAGCCTGGGAAACTTGGTGAGACCTCACCTCTACAATAAATCAAAAAATTAGCCAGGTATGGTGGCACGTGCCTGTAGTTTCAGCTACTTGGAAGGCTGAGGCAGAAGGATCACCTGAGCCCAACAGGTCGAGGCTGCGGTGGCCGTGAGCATGCCACTGCCCTCCAGCCTGGGTGACCCCCCCCAAAAAAAATCATTTAACACAGAATAACCAGCATAAAGTGAATGCCCAACACAATGGCAATCTACTGAAAACACCTAGAAGGAATATAATTTGTTAGAAAAGTAGAATAAAAGAGAAAATAGTTGAACTGTTGACAATTTATGACCTCTTACGCTTAGAAATCAATATTTGTGTAGGCCAACTAAGCTACCAGCAGGCCTGAAGAATATCTTTAAAGTGTTTTCTTTCCTTTTTTTCCTTTCTTTCTAGATTGTTTTCCTCATTAATAATTAGTGTATCATTTAAACAGATATTTTATTTTATTTTTATCTTTTTTAAAGATGTGGGACACAATTCAGGATTGGGTACATATGTGGTCATTGTACAAGTATTTTAAACCAAATTTTTAACACAAATAGTTGGTAAACATTTGCATATCAATGGTATTCTTTTGCTGGCTCCTTAAGCAAAATGCTGACAGCTGAACAAAGAAAGCTTCAGGGACACAAAAGTCTTCAATAAGAAAATGATCTGCTAAGTATATAGTGTGTGCCCGGCGCAGCGCCAGATGTTGGGGCACTTTGCCAATGAGACCAAAGTCGTGGGTGTAACCTTCAGGTGGGTCAGTTGTATTTATGCTGATCCTCCTTATCTTCAAGTGAAGAAGGATCCTGTAACAGCAGCCCCAGGGACTGAGTATCCTGACCCAGGTTTGGTCCCTAACCTCATCCAGCCAGTCTGGCACAAAGGGGCTTACAAATCAGCTTTCCAATTATAGTTATTTGTTTATTAATCTAAAGATCACTCAATAGGTGTCCCCATTGCCCTGGGGTCAGTGAGATCCACTCTCTATAGAAAGGACAACCTCTGGCTCTTGAACAGAGGAATTATAGTGGGGTAAGGAGGGCTCAGAAGGACATGCTGGGAACATTCATGAGACAGATTTCTCTGTCCTCAGAGGATAAGGTATATATCAGTGAAGACGGTAAATTTGACATCTGATGCACTTTTTTCTGTGCGTGAGTTTACCAAGGAGGTAAGTGACTGGGCTATAAAAATTTTACAGAATCATTTTCTCCACCACAACTTCTTTTTAGCTAGCTTTCCCATCATTCATGAATATTTATGTCTGGTCTGCTTAAAATGCTGGGAGGGGGGAGACGGGACATGGAACAAACTTTGTTCTCAGTCTCAGAGTTTCCTGAGAGGTATAAAAGCATTGGTATATGACAACAATGCACTGCTAAGGGTCTACACCTGTATGAATTTTAAAGTCTATGTCAGCTGTTTATCAAAACTGAAGTATAATAAGGTATATATGCGATAAGACAATTGAAGGGCAATAAACAGGTTGCCAAAGGTGTGCCAGTCACTGGCCATCTGATTTCTTCATCTTGTTATAATAATTGTGCTTAATGAAATTCACTTCAAGCCAGGCTCAGTGGCTCAGCCTGTTAATTCCGCGCCTTTGGGAGGCTAAGGTGAGTGGATTGCCTGAGCCCGTGGGTTCGAGACCCACCTGGGTAGCGAGACCTCATCTCTACAATAAATCAAAAAATCAGCCGGGCGTGGTAGCGCATGCCTGTAATTCCGGCTACTCGGAAGGCTGAGGCGGAAGGATCACTGGAGCCCAGCAGGTAGAGGCTGCGGTGGCCGGGAGCGGCCACTGCACTCCAGTCTGGACGACAGAGTGAGACTCCAACTCAAAAAAAAAGAGAAAGAAATTCACTCCAAGCTGAATGACAGAGCTTCAAAAGATCTGGTGATTGATTCCCCTTGGTTTAGGTACTCCGCAAGTCTCTTGTCTGGGCATGACAATCTTTGCCTGTGCCCCAGGAGCCTCTCACCTCACATGTTCCTGCTGACTTCAGTACCTTTTTTTTTTTTTGCCTTTTCGCCTTTCCTTTCCTCCTCTTCTTCCCTGAACTTTGCTCCCATTACACAACCCCCTTACCCTCTTGCCACCTTCTCAGAGAGTCCCACAAAGTGAGTCCCACCCACCCAGACTCCTTTTGAGGGTGAACAGTAAAAGGCAGTCCTGCCATTCAGAGTTTCTGGAAAGGTGGGAACTATCGTACCCACCTGAGAGCATGGGAGCAGAAATGGCTCACAAATGCAGATTCACTCACAGGCAAATTTTGGAAGTAGGGGAGAGCTGATTATGCAGACCACTCCAAATTCAATCTCCTGGCTTATGTTATCACTGGAGCCATGATGGAAGCACCGCCTGATAATTCAGACTCACCTATTACTTATTCTTTATCTAGAGGAAATAAAGAGAAACAATTACCTTGGTGTGACATTCTGCCATCTCTACAAAGCCACCTGCACCTGAGACTTTGCCAGCAGCAGAAATAACGAGTTAAATGCTAAATATTTCATAGAGGAGAGAGTAGCAGGGCTATTGAAAATAAATTTAAAAGACCTTCATGTATTCTGGTCATATATCCCTGGTATAAAGCTTCTCCAGAGATAAAATAGCTTTCTGACAGGAGGGTTGCAACAGAGGAGGGGGAGACAGGGCAGGCAGCCCTGGGAAACCCGCATGGCCTCCCTGTCACCGTGGACGAGCGCCTCCTTTGTGAAGGCATCTTTGAAATGATTGAGGTTGAACTATTACTGCAGAGCCCTTTTCAATAATGAATTTTAAATTATAAATGACATTTTGTTGCGTGCCCTTCTTTCCCACCTGTTGGTAGTTAACTAGGAAAATTGACGCAGTTGTTGTCAAGATGGAGCAAACTTCTCTGAAGCTTGGTTTTGGCTCTTGACTGAAAAATGCAATATCCAGCCCCCTGGCCCTCACAGACTTAGATGTTCTGGGACCTTTAATGGCCAAGTCTTGGGACCAGCCTGGGCTGGACATAAGCCCTTTTGTGACATTCATTTTCATTCTCTCCACTGAGGACAGGCTATGGGAACCTAATACTGAATGACTCTAGGAACACAAGATGACTTGGACTACCCAGGGGACTCTGTGAGACTGCATCCCCTGATGGGTGTTGGGAACCCTGGGAGGATACCATCGATTAAAATTACCGGACCCGCTCACTGAGATAATTATCAGTCAAAACTGCAAAGCAATTGCTGCTTGTTTATTGCCTTTAAAGGAAGCTGCTAAGACAGAGGAAAGATAATTTAAGAGTAATCGTTGGTGCATCAGCCCTTTCCACTGACCCTGGTGTTCAGAGTTTTCTCTCATTGCGTCAACTATTTTTGGCAATTAGATGTGCTTTCCTTATTAATGCCAGGGTAGGGAAGCAGAAAATGAAAGCCCTTCATCGCAAATAGCTGCTTAATGTTGCAGTACCTGCCTATAAGTCACGAAAGCCATGGAGTTTTGCCCATCCTTGAGTACAGAATGCCTTTGATGACAGTTGCAGAATAGAATTATTAACACAGATGAGCAAACCCTGGCATTTTCCGCTGGCCTATGCACTTCCCAGTGCATTGATGGAGCTAGGGACACTCCTTCACATGTGCTAGAGAGGAAATGGCCTGGCCTGAGCCTATGTTACAGAGGGTGCTGTGTTCTCTAGCTGGACACTGAGCACTGCCTACTTCTCAGCAAGTCCTTAGCCCTGTCTCCCCTTTGCCCATTCTCATTGGGCAGTGTGATTGGAGCTGCAGGGTGTGGTGAGGGAGGATGATACAGAGGCCAACATCTGGGCATGGAGGGATTGTGTGAACATCCTATTTTGTAGTTATTAGACACTACCTGTGTGCAAGGTGCCACCCTAGATGTTGTACTCCCCATGACTCAATTTCCCCTGAAGATGAGCCTAGGGTGGAAAGAAAGTATAACAGGAAGAGTTGAGGTAAGACCTAAAATCTGATTTGTTTTTTCTTTCTTTTTTTTTCAAGCTGTGGGGTAGATCATGCCACCCCGGTGTCAAGATTTCTCTAAAGATTCTGCCTGCTATTACTCCTTTCTTAGAGATCCTAAAAGTAGAAGACTCCTTTATTCAAACATATCAAGTGGCATTGGTCTGGAGGCAGAGGACTAGCCTAATGAAACTCTTGACCTCATAATCACTTGGGTAGCCATCACCACACACTGCCAAAAGTGACCCAAACCCAACTTCACTGGTCAGTGCTGATCTCAGACTTGTGAAGGTCACAGGAGGGACACAGTGCATACAGTTAGGGGTCACTTTGTCCAGTCATGACCAAAGGGCCAAGCATCATACCCCGTCACTAACATTCTACAGACTGGGCGGCGTGGAGCGGCCTGCCTGGCAAACTGCCAAGCAGCAGTCATGCTTTGATGTGTCACATCTACAAAACACATCATTGATTTTTTTTCTTTTCAAATCAGATTCTCTCCAATAACATCTGAAAACAATAGAAACAGAGCACTAGATGAGAGCACCCTGGACAGACAAGGTTATCTTCTCTAGAGAGGAAATCGACAGCTGCCCCTACTGGGAGGAAAAGTGTCTAAAGAAACAGGGACGGGGAAGTTTGGTCAGAACTGGAACTGGACGATAAACCCTGCGGAAGTCACAGCAGCATTTGCTGATAAAGCAAGGTGATGGGCAGGAGCTCCTGCTGCCATGGTCTGTGAGTGTGAATCCAGGCAAGGTGAAGAGCGCAAGAGACAGGACATGGAGCACGGGACAGGGGCCACAGCCATTGCCCTCCAGTCCCGGCTGTATACAGAGGGACCCTGGGGAAATCTCATCTCTGTCAAAACCCTGGTTTATTTATCTTTAAAGGCTGGAGCTGGGCTCCATGGCCAAGATCTTTTCCTACCATGCCAGCCTTTAGGTGTCCTCCCTACTTTTGTCTATAAGTTGATTCTAAACATTGAGGACAAAAAAAAAAATCACACATTTTTGTGACTAGAGAGTCAAGTCATGTCCTAATACTTCTTTTCATCCTTTATGCAACCAGCATACTGACTCTGCCATTCAGTGAAAACTCTTTTCTAGCATCAGGTTCAAGTACATTCTCCTATTTTACCCTCTGTCAAAAATCGTCACATCTTCCAAGCATTCACTAATACTATCTCATTTAACATCAGTTATCCTTTTTCTTGGAGTGCTCTCTTTTTCTTGTTCCAATCTAGAATGTTCTTTTGTTTTCACTCTCCTTCCCAGGATATCCTGAATCATCATTGGCTTTTACTTTCCTTTGGTTGGAATACACTCTTATGTTATTTCCTGAGAAAGTGTGTGCAGGAGTTCCACTTGAATGTTTGAAATGCTTTTATTCTGTCTTTTTACATGATTGATAGATCGACTGGATATAGAATTCCAAGTTGAAAAGTTTCCTTCTAATAGACAAGATCATATAACTGCTATATCAACCCCAAATATCAGTGGTGTAACAGAGTTTATTGCACACTCACATCACAGCCTGCTTGTTCCCGTTATGTCACGCAAGGGTTCTCTGCTCCACACAATAATTCTGAGAGCAGATTCTTCCTGTAGTATGGCCTCTGAGATCCTGTGAAAAAGGAGAGAGAGAAAAAGAGACAGGGTGAGGAAAAGGCCCACAGATCTGAACTGATCCAGTCCAGAAGTGACATGTCACCTACTCACACACTATTTATGAGAACTAGTCAGATGGCCCCATCTAGAGCAAAGGGGATGAAAAAGTGTAGTTTAACTGTGTGTCCAGAAGAGGAAACCACACACACCCTCATGCTTTTAAAGTTATCATCTTTACGCAAGCAGTGCCACTGATAAAACATCTGATGCTAGACTAATTCTTATTCCTTGTGGGTGACCTGTTTAATCTACCTGGAAACTATTAAACTTATTCCTGTCTTAGTCCATTCAGGCTATTACAATAAAATGGCGTAAACTGGACAGATTATAAACAGCAGAAATTTAATTCTCACAGTTCTGTTGGTTGAGATGTCTAAGATCAAAGCACCGGTGAGGGACTGTGGTTCATAGTTGGTGCCTTCTAGCTGTGTCCTCACACAGCAGTAGAGGCAAGGTGTCTCTTTTTTATAAGGACACTAATCCCATCTATGAGGGCTCCTCCCTTATGCTTTAGTGACCCCCCAAACATCCCACCTTCTAATACTGTCACGTTGGGGGTTTAGATTTTATCATATGCATTTTGGGGAGACACATTCGGACAAGAGCAATCCCTTCATCTTTAAGATCGTGAGAGTAGGGACCTTGATTCACTTGATTCTCCAGTACCCACACCTGGCACATAACAGGGCTAGGATTAGGGCAAGACAATGTCTCCAGTACAAAAACTCAGTAATTAAGACAAGCAATATTTTAATATGGTATTTTGCAAAATTAAAATAAATGTAAAAAATCTGTGATGAACAAAATAACTAATATCCTTGGTATTATAAAATTTTGCAATGATGTGTCAGACTTTATAGTTCTTTCTGTGTGTTCTTCAGCCTAAAGTTGTATATTCTTCCTCACATAAAAGCAGTTATAATTTTTTAAAACAATTCCTTCTCAGTTTTCTGTCTTTCAAGAAATTTTCACTGGATATGGAGCCTTCCTGGATCAATATTTCCTTTCTCACTTTTCCTCTCAGTTTTTGTCTCTATACATTTTATTCTATATTCTTGAAAGTTTCTTTGACTTTATCATCCAATCTGAGTATTAAACTTTTTGTTTCAAGACTCGTGCTTTTAATTTCCAAGCATACTTTCTTGCTTTCTGATTTCTAGAAGTGGCATTTTCTCGAAACCAACTGTGGATACCGGTTAGCCATTTGGAATTTTCTATTTAAATTCTGCCTTTGCTTTTAGTTTTCCTCTGTCACATGGGTTATCTCTGCATTCGAAGTTTTGTTTGTAATTGTCACTTTTTGTTAATTTGTATATTTTCAATCCAGCTGTAGTCCTGCTCTGTGTTTTGCGTTGTGGGCCTGGCAGTTCCTGGGTGTCCATTCATATGTAGAGTGAAGAAAGAACAAAGGCTGACTAGAAGCTCTTGTCCCAGGGCAAGGTGTGTCAGCTGGCAGCTTCCATTTTAGGATGGGTAGGCTGGGAGCTGGCTATTACGTGGGCAGCCCCTACGTAATGCCCTTCCAGAGTGAGGAAGGTGCTAACACCCACATTTGCGACCGCCATGGCACTCCTCAAGCAGTTGATTCCATTTCTTTAGGGAAAAAAAAAAAAGCTCTACTTTTTTTTTTTTTTTTGCATAAGATAGTTTTCCACATATAGACCTTCAGTTTTCCCCATCCTTATCTTGACTGTGCCTGTGAGGGAGGTGTTATTCTGGAGGTGGGTTCTGCATGGTGACTGCCCTTCTGCATATGTTCTGGGCTGTAGGCTGTGGACTGAGGTGTCCTCGGCCCTGTGCACCAGTGAACATTCTTCTGGGAAGGTATGTAAATCCCTTACTCACTGAAGGTGCCTCTGCTATTCGCTTCGTTATTATGATTTATTCTTTTAAAGTCATTTTAATTGTGGCTCAGAACTAGAAGTGTATAAATGTATCCTGTCCTTTGGACCTCCCCTCTTTTATTTTTTTATTTTATTTTTTTATTAATCAATATTTTTCATTATGGTTTGTGGGGTACAGTTAAGGGTTAGGTGTACAATTACGTTTCATTCAGGCACCCTGTTGATAAGAGTTGTTTCCCCATCCCCAGACAGATATTTGCTACTGTTAATCCCATCCCCCCCCATAGTTTCCCAGTACCATCAGTCATTTTCTTATAGTATTACACCCTCTTTTATTTTTAACCTATTTGGGTCATTTGGCTTTCTGGTATTAGCATGTGGCATCTCCAGCTTAACATGCCCAAAGCAAAGCTGTTATATTCCCTCTGCCAGACCCCGACACTATCTGCATCTCCTCTGGTCGTGCTCACTACAGGGAACAACACCAAAATCCACCCACTTGCTTAGATTGGAAAACTGGGTCATCTGGCATTTGTCCCTTTCCCACTTCCACATCTCAATGCAGCTTTGGGGTTATGGGCTCCTGAGCTGTTCTCTCCTTGGGCAGATCCTTCCGATGGAGCTCCTGGCTCCATTGCTTCCCTGGTCGATGCAGCCCACAGTTCTGCGGTCTTCAGAACCATCCGTGCTGGCTCTTCCGTGCACACAGAGGAGAATCTGGTGACCTTGCTTGTCATTCAGCTTCAGTCTCCTGAGCTGTCTTCTAACCTTACTTCCCTCTGCTTTCTGGCCAAGCGAGACCACCAGATGCATCTTCTGCCTTCACCTATCAGTGCATTTATTCAGCTTGAGATGCGGTCTTCCGCATCAGCCTTTTAAATCCTGCCCTTCCTTTAGGACCTGGATTAAATGCTGCCTCCTGGAGGTTTCTCAAATTCTTGCACTTGTGGGGACTCTCTGGCCCCTCTACGCCCTCTCAGCCCTTTCCTTGTATGTCTAGTTCTGCCCTGTACATGAGCGTTGGTCAGGGAGCTGTCTATTTCCCCCACTGAGCTGTAAAGTCCTGGAGGTGAGGTTTGTCATGGCTGGCCTGCCCACCAAAAGCCCTTGGCAGGCATTGAAGTACAGGAGCAGGTGCAGGGAATTTGCCGAATGCTGCTACATAGAGTCTTAGGACAGGACCCTGGACCTGACACTGGGGGTGTGGCTTGCTGAGAGCTAACCGGGTGCCTAAATGGTGGTGTTGCTGGTCATATGCTGATATAGGTAAAGGCAGTGGCTCCACCGCTCTTATTCCTTGGCCTCAGCAGGCAGTTCTAGGAAGTGATAGGGTTACTCACCCTCTTCCATCCTCAACTTGTAGCCATCCCTGGTGCATCTTATTAGCTGCCTCGAGAATGAACCACAATACAGTCATGACCACATCACTGCCCCCACCCATGCTGCACTGGTGGTCCCAGGCTCTGGTCCAGCTCAATGAGATGGAGTCATCTGCAAACCAAGAGAGCAATACCCTGGGGCAGGGACCCCCACAGGACACTAAAACCAGGCCTACCGAGCCCTTATTGGTGCTCACAGGTGGTGGGCTAGGCGGGTGTGCTGGCACCTTGCCTCCCCCCAGCCTCCCCCACAGCAGGAAGTAACTATCTTCTCTTATTTTCATCCTCCCAGCAAGAGAAGCTACTAAGAGGTTTCAAAGTGAGGCACCTGGTGCCTGGTACACCTTCCTTAAGCTGAGAGGCTCCTGCCTGTGACAGGACAGGCAAATTGCTCTATAAATTATGAACCTGGAAGGAATCTGCCAGGTACCTCCTGTGTGGTGCTGAGGTTGTTCCCTCTGAGTGCCCCATTCTGAAGGCAATTAGTCTAATTGCTTTTGTTATTTCAGAAAACAAATTAAACCACCCGAGTGTTTCAAGGTAGAAAAACGTCTGCAATGTATAAGGAACATTTTAAGAGTGTTTAGTTCACAGCCAGAGGTGTCTGAGCAAACAGCCAGAAAGCAGGCATGAAGGAGCACCAGCAGCTTAGGAGGTTGGTACATTCTTGAGGTGAGCAGTGTGCCCAGGAGGGATGGGGGGGCCAACCCTGTACTCCTGGCCATCCCTCGGGGTCCTGGGAGCCACCTGGACTCCTGCCCCCTCTCCTCCTGTCACCTGCAACGTCTGTGGATTCTGTGTCCTGCCCATCCCCCTCCACCACGACCTTGGCTCAGGCCCACTCTCCATGGCCAGGAAGGGTGGAGCAGCCTTCCAGCTGAGCTCTGTCTTCCTCTCAGCCGCCCTTGCACACTTGGTCACTGTAGGGGGCTGGCTGAAACACAAGTAATACAAATCGGATCTTAATTCACCAGTTTTTAACAGTTTTGTGGCTTCCTGCAAGTTACCAGGCAACAGGTCGATCAGTCAACTCTAGACATCAGGGAGCCACAAGGTGAGCCAACCTGCCCTTACATAGGCTCTGGGAAGCCCACTTCCTTGTGCTTTTACTCTGTCATGCTGCTATGCCTTTGTCCTAGTGGATGCTGTGGTATACACACTCACACACTCTGTCTTTGGGCGGCTCCTCATTCCTCAGGACAGGCAGGCAGGTGTCCTTCCCTTGTGCAGCCTTCCCTATCTATGGCGGGAAGAGGGAGTCACTCTCCCCTTTGTGCCCGTGTTGGGCTCCCAACTTAGCTCACTTTTACACTGTGTCGCATCCATGGGCCTGTCTATTGCCCTCACCAGGCTTTGGGCAGTCTGAGCGAGGCAGAGCCTTGCCTTCTCTGCTTTATACATTTGCTGTGTGACAAAGGGCCTATTACTCAGAGAGAGTTCAATTCCTGTGAAATGGAGAAACTGTAGATGGCTGGAGGGATGGACAGTGAATGAACGAGTAGCCCTGAGGATGAGCAAATATTCTTGTCCCAAGGGATTCTATTTCCTCAACTCTACTCAAAATAAGAACTACCCTGGGGGAATAGAGAGGCTGTTCTCTGTGCCCCCTCCCTTCCTTTCCTATGTGAGGAACAGAGCTTGGTGAGAAGCTTGCTCAAGGAGTGGGTGAGCACTTTGACGGCAGAGACCCTGTCCCATTTCTTTCCACTGAGAACCAAGTGAGAGACACTATGTTTTTCTTCCTGTTCCACTTCTGAAAATGTACAAATCCCGACTTAATCTCTCCCTTAGGCACTGGAAGTTTGGTTGGCATAGGGTTGGAGGCCTGGTCTCTAGGACAAGCTAGCCAACCCATTCCGTGTCCCCATAGAAAGGTCCTGAAACACAGAGACACTCATTTGTTTAAAGTTTTCCTTGATTAAATGTTGAAAAATAGAGGAGAACACAGCCTGACGGTCTCTTCTGTTCTCAGGACACAGGCCTGAGACACAGGCTACCTGCCTCAGAATCACTGGGGAAATTTCTTGAAAATCAGTTTCCCAGGATCCACCCTAGTCCTGCTAATGACATTTTCTGAGGGTGGGATCTAGGAACAGTTATTTTAAACTAGCTACCCTGGAGAGTCTTACCAAGGGAAAGGGTTGACAATCACTGCCTGAGAAATTCCAAGGATCTTGGAGAAGAACTTGAGATGATAGAAATTTGATTGTCATCACATCCTCTCCTCCCAGGGCCCAGACCTGGCCTCTCAGAAACCATTCCCGCAGATTCAGCAGCCTCTGCTCTCCAAGCAGGGCTTCTTCGGCCTCTGCTCTTTGATCTACTTTTCCTGCCTCTGAAGGAACATCCCATGTCCCCCACATTATCAAAACAACCTTGCATCTTCACCCATCAATATAATTACATGGAACTGCTGTATTCCCCTCTAGGATTTATTTTAGTCTCCCATGACTGCATGAGGCTTTGTCAGATTCCTTGTTGAGGCTTGCTCCTTCCCACCTTAGACAGACTGTGATGTCCTTTTGTTCAGACTCACATAGCCACTCTCCCCCAGGCCCTCCTGTGGTGCAGGCCCCATGCTGGTGCACTGCTCACCAGGGTCTGAGAGGACCTGCTGCCTTGTGGGGCAGTGAGCACTTGCTCAGCCCCACCAGGCAGATCATCCGTGGTCCTCAGTGTGAGGTAGGTGGGGTGACCTGCCCGCCCCTGCCCAGAGCAGGCACTGGTTCTGGGTCACCAACCTGGGGACTAGAACTTAGACACTGCCCGAGGCTAGTCTGCCTCTTCCCTAAATCCCCCACTGCTCCCACTGTGGGATCAACACCCCGCTGGGGGCTTCATGGACCATGAGGCCTACTGTCTGTTTGGGGGGAAAGCAACAGGGTAATACAAGACAGCACAGTGTCCCCTTCATATTTCTGTGGCACAGTCTTCTGGATGAGAGGGGCTCAGAGGAGACCAATGTGGGTGGAGTCAGGTGGAAAAGATTTTGAGGCCATCAGAACTTGAGTGGGACTTTGAAGGGTGAGTGGGAAGTAGAAGGGGTGCCCTTGCTAGAGGTAATGCCAGGGAAAGGAGGGAGTTAGTATGATGTGGGCAGAGGCCAGGGGAGGTCCGTGTGGTGGCACCTTTCAGGGACTAGCAATGGGAGGCCAGATGCTCTGTGTGCAAGCTACCATTTCAACCAGTGAAGGTGGGGGACAGGCCTAGAGGGGTGGTTTAATCTAGACTGTCCAAATTAAGGCAGGTCAGAGGAGATTCCACTTAAATCCCTGGTTCACTCAGCTGTGTTTTGTAGAAAATGCACGCAAAGTCTGTAAATGGCCTCTTCTTTTGCATAACCTTTGAGAATTTCCTCAATCAAACTCTGCAGCTGGGTGAACTCCTCCCTGGCTTGACCCTGTGTGACCTCCTGGCCCTGGAGCCACATTATCCCCAGGTGTCTTCCTTACAGCTGCTGTGTCCGTGGCTGCACACCTCTCCCTCTGTGTGGTGGGTGGGAGCCAGCACTCAGCGCTGAAAGCTGCTTGTTTGGGAAGGGCAGGAACAGTCACTGGCGCTTCAGCATCAGGAGTCAAACGAAATTTTCCCCACGAGGCCGGCCCCTCTGTTGAGGCTAGTGAAACTAGTAAGGGTTTTCCTTTTGTGAAAGAGAAAGCAGTTTCCTTTGAACAACTTGGATATTTAAAGCCTGGGCTATGGTTTTGTTTAGGGTATTTGGTAGAGGGGTGGGACTGTCTTTCTCATTATTTAAACAGAAAAACCTGCGTGTGGAATCAGCAAAGAAGAATGGTTTTGTCACTGATAAAATGGCAGCCTTCACGTTAGTAACTCAGGCTGTTCAGAGCATCTCTGCTGCTGCCCCTAGTCGGGTAGATTTGGGCTCAGGTAGGGCAGAGGCAGGTGCTGGCTGTGGATGTTGTGTGGATGGGAGGGGCTACACTCCAACACCAGGAGCAGAACTTCTAGGTGAGACATCCAGGGGACCTTGAGATGTGAGACGGTTGATCCACCACAGTCGTGATGTGTCAGTGAGTACATGCTCCAAGTTCAGGGACTATCACCTTAGGAGGTGATTGCAACTGAATTCAAGACAGACATGGTAGAATTGTTTGGCATAGAATACTTGGAACTACCCTGCACCAAATTGGTCCTGCCATTGAAGAAGTCAGTCCTTGGCTCCAGCGTCCTCCACCTAGCTTTTCTTGTCTATCCTAGTCTTTAACCTGCCTTCAGGTTATACAGCACCTTTGTGTGTTAATTTATTCACTAATGCAGTGACTTATATTCATTCTGTCTTCTCAGTTGCTCTCAGGAAAGGGTATCAGTCATTTGTACCTCAGGATATGTTAAAGGCAAGCCCCTGGACACAGGCTATGTGTACTTTAATCTTCATTGTGGTATGAAAAATTTGTTCCTCTGTTTATGTAAAAATTTTGTACTAAGAGGTTGAGAAGCCAGGACAAGATGAAGGAGAAGAGTGGCCAAGCATGGTGGCTCATGCCTATAATTGCAGCATTTTGGGCGACTGAGGCAAGAAGATATCTTGAGCCCAAGAGTCCAAGACCACCCTGGCCACATAGCAAGACCTTGTTGCTACAAATAAAAAATTAGCCAGACTTGGTGGTACACACCTTTAGTCCCAGTTACTCAAGAGGCTGAGTTGGGAAGATCACTTGAGCCCAGGAGTTTGAGGCTGCAGTGAGCTATGATTGTGCCACTGCACTCCTGCCCAGACAACAGAGTGAGACCCTGTCTCAAAACAAAAACAAAAAGGTAACAGAGAAGCAGGTGCTTTGAGTAACAGACCTTTTCTCATGCATTGCTGCCTGGGCCTGGACCCCCAGAAAGAAAAGCAAAACATGGGTGCTGAGGGAGTGGATAGCCAGTAGTAAAGAGAAATGAGCAGGACAGGCCCAGTGGCTCAGCCTGTAATCCCAGCACTTTGGGAGCCCGAGGCGAGTGGATTGCCTGAGCCCGTGGGTTCAAGACCAGTCTCTACAATAAACCTCGTTTCTACAATAAATCAAAAATTAGCTGGGTGTGGTAGCATATGCCTCTAGTTCTGGCTACTTGGAAGGCTGATGTGGAAGGGTCGCTGCCATCCAGCAGGTTGCCGCCGGGGTGGCCATGAGCCTGAGTGACAAAGTGAGACTACAACTCAAAAAAAAAAAAAAAGAGAGAGAGAGAGCAAGAGAGAAATGAACACATGCTAAAATGGCAAGGGAGATTTCACTGCAGTCAGGGAGAGAGCTTGAACTTGACTCCAATTACAGCAGGGATGGATAGGGATTTATAGCCGGGGGTGAGGGAGGAGATAGGAAATTACTAAGGGGAACGTGGTTAGATATGAGGAGTGGGGAGCTTGATGACATATTGAGGTGGAAGAAGAGAAACTTGGTTAGATATCAAGGGTGGGGACTCTGAATAAACTGGCTTGTTCTTTGCTAAAACTAGGTTCAGCTACTGAGAACTAGGCTCGGTGGAGAAGAGGGTTCAAAGGAGCCTGACTAAAATGTGGTCAAGACTGTCACCAGGTCTTCACAGGGTGGAGCGAGTCTCTGAGGCCTAGCTGGAGTGGCCACTGGTCCACTGTGATTTTTTTTGTGAGTGCCTCATGCATAGTAAAGATGGTTTAATCCCTGAGACCTGGAAGAGATCCCCACTTCCCATGGTATTCCACAGTGAGGTCTTGGAAGGAAGTTGAGGCCAGACTTTGGGTGCTTGTGAGTTCTAGGAGCTCAAAGGATCACGGGAGCACATCTTCCATTTCTGAGATCTCAAAGTGTAACCCAGAGGCAGCTCCGGAACTGGATGTCTTGTCGGTTCACCTGCTCTCTCAGGTTACAGAAAGTCCCACTCAAACCGGCTCACATAGTAGGAAAAGTTATTTTCACACATTGCTATATCCATGAATAGGGCAGAACCCAGGCTCAAACCCATCCATAATATCAGGGACCAGTTTCCTTCCACTCTGCCATCTTCCACAGGCCAATTTGGTCCTCCAACAGGGTCCTCCCCTGCAGGGTCACACACAGACATCGCCACACCCAGGGGCAAAGACTGTCTCATTCCTTCTTCAGTGCCCCTCACATCTCATTGGCCAGAGTAGTCTACATGCCTCTTCCTGAACTAATCATTGGCATGGAAATGGGATTTCAGGAGTGTCATTGACTAATCATTTGGAGGGAAATGGGGGTTAGAGAGTCAACCACTGCATCCTTCACATGTGCTACTTTGAGTCTACTTGAGTTGAATGGAATTCTGGGCCATGGAGTTGAATGTTAATAGACTAAAAGGTAATTAAGCTATTTTCTACATCTTAGAGAGAGAGTACGTGCAACCTGGCATCAAAGGGGCACAGAGGTTGGCATGTTTCCTAGAAATTCTCCAGGGTGTCAGGGAGTGGGCAGTGCTGAGCTCCCAGGTATTGCCCCTCAAGAGTTGTGGGTGCCCAGCCTGCTCATAAGCAACTGGTTGGCCCCGTACCTGGCCGACTTTCTCTCTGAGAAGGCTTCATCTGCCATCAGCACCTTGGGGGCAGGAGGGCACGTTGGGGGATGTTGCAGAAGCAGATGTCATGGCTGTCTTGCCCCGGTGAGGATGCGGTCTTGACACCTGTGTCTACCTTTCTTCCCCCTGCCCCCCTCCAACTACCCTCTTTTTTAGACAGGATGAAGCCAGATGGTTTTTGAAAGTAGATGGCCTTCTTGTTGCCTGAGATCATTGTTTACTTCTCATATTGCAGCTGGCAGGAGTTATATGTTTAGCAGGACTCTCCCTTTAAACCTACATAGACCTGGTGCTTCCTCATCCTTGCTGACAGCTGGAAGGTTCTGTGGTGTGGTTGTGAGAATGTGTTATTTTTTCTTATTTGAACATCCTAGGTCTTTGGGTCTTCTGTTTTTAAACGTGGTAGGGAAGTGAAGTTCTCAAATGAAGACAACTTATGACATTTATTACCCAGACTGATCAAATGGCATGATAAATCATATACATGGTATAAAATGCTTAGATATGATGGTATAATAGTGAATAAGAATTGAGCACCCAATGCTTCTCTAAAGGCAATGGCATGAAAAACATGTTATTGGGAACCCCGGATATGTCCTGTCAGCCAGCAATAGGGTCTAGCCTATAACTTAAGAAGAACTTATTTGGTAAATTGGATGGGGTTTTTGGTTTAGGGGAGAATAAGTCTGCATTCATCCCAAGACGTTTCAAGGACAGATTTACAACAACAAAAACTAAATTTGTCAACTAAAAGTGGGAGATTGCATTGTGGAGTCAGGATATGGAACATGGAAGTTTTAGAAGACTCAGTAAACAACTTGGAACTGAATGAAGTCCCTTGCAAAAGACCAAAATGCTGAGAATGTGAGACTCGTCCTGTGTTCTTGAAGAACCACTTCTGGAGGCAATCAGTCTGTTATGAGGGGGAGGATGGATGGAAGTCCCAATATTGAGACACTACTTAGGGCATTTTCCCTTTAGATTGGAAATTTTAATATCAGAGCAGCATCAACAGATGAAATTTGAGTGAGTGATTTGAGCAAGCAATCCACAATCCACAACAGGGTTTTGTTCCCAGCAGCTTATCATAAGGCAGTTGTTTGGAACTTTGGATATAAAAGTGCAATTCCTCTACAGGAGTATTCCCCTAAATGTGGTTTGATTTCTGGACTAGTGTCCAAAATGAATTTGACTTTTAATGTAGCTTAAAAAATACACATATAATTAATTTCAGGGAACCCAGCATTATAAGTTAAATATGATTTTTTCTCTTGATTGGCATAACCTGAAAGAAACAGGCTTAACAGAAGGAAAGTAAAAAGCCAACCTCATAGTATGCCGGAGTAGAATGGAGTTTGGGCTATATTTAAGTTCAAGTCCTTATTATCAAATGAGAAAACTAAGACTCAGAAAGGTATAGTGCTTAGTCCAAGGTCACACGACTAGCCAGTGTCACTAGAACCCAGTCCCAACCTGATACAGTGAATATTGCCTATGAAGTTTTTATTATCATATTATTATTATTTCAATAGCTTTAGGGGTACAAATGGTTTTCTGTTACATGGATGCATTGTGTAGTAGTAAAGAAGTCTGGGCTTTAAGTGTACCCGTCACCCCCATTAGTGCACACTATACCTGACAAGTGAATTTTTTCATCTTCCCCCCTTCCTGCCTCCTCTGGGTCTCCAGTGTTCATTATACCATTCTCGGCACCTTTGCAGATCCTTAGTTTAGCTCCTACTTATAAGTGAGAACATGTGGTATTTGGGTTTCTGTTCCGTGTTACTTCACTTAGGATAAGGTAACGTAACTGCATTTTCATTATCTGCTGATCAGCCGATGAGCGTTTAGATTGATTCTACATTTTTGCAATTATGAATTGTGCTGTGACAAACAACAGACATGCGAGTGCAGGTGTCTTCTTTGTAAGATGACCTATCTTCCTTTGGATAGATACCAAATAGTGGGATTGCTGTATTGAAGGGAAAAGCTATTTTAGCTCTTGTAGAAATCTTAATACTGATTTCAATTGCGTTTGTACGAATTTATACTTCCACCAATTGTGTATAAGTGTTTCCTTTCTACCACATCTGAACTAAGATCTATTGTTTTACAATTTTTTAATAATGACCGTTCTGACTGGTCTGAGGCGTTATCTTATTGTGGTTTTAATTTGCATTTCCATGATGATTAGTGAAGTCGGCATTTTTAAAGTGTTTGATGTCTGTTCATGTCACTTGCCCACTTTTTTTTTTTTGAGTTGGAGTCTCACTCTGTCACCCAGACTGGAGTGCAG
>NW_007246170.1:0-18791 GCF_000164805.1 Carlito syrichta
GTGGCAAGAATGAGAAGGGGGAGAAGGATGAAAGCCTGGAGAAAGGAAATGAGAGAAAGAAAAGATGGAGAAGGAAGTCCAGGATGAAGAACACAGGGAGAAGGGCTTTGAGAAGGGGAAGAGACAGGAGTGAAGAAAAGAAGACAGGGAAAGTAAAGAGAGTGATGATTTAGAGTTAGAAAAAGATACAGTGTTTAATACAGGATAGACTCAACTTTCTCAATAAAGATGCCAGGTTGATTTCTGAGGGGAATGAGACCTGCGTGGGAATGAATTTATAACAGAATCCATCAACAATTAGCTGACTTTATCTCCAAGCCAGCAAAGTTACACCTCAGGACAGGGCTTACAAGTCAAGGCTAGAGAGAAGTCGAGGAAGTCAAGTAGCTACAGGGGTATCCAGGTATCATTTCAACTGTTTTTGAAAATGCGTGTTCCAACATGATGTAAAATTGAAAATTGGTTAGTTTAGCCAAGAATCATTTGACAAAATAGTTGACTGAAAGTTTCCATTCTTTAGGAGGTTTACTTATCGGACCCCCAAATAAGGTTCACTGAAGAAAATTAGGATGCTGGGGCTTTCTGGCTATGTCAAGTTTAAACTTAGGTTTCAAAAAAAGTAAGAACTTGTGCCACTTGCATAGAGTGCTTGTCGTTGATGGCAACAAAGAAAAAGTAGGAAAGCAGCTTGCTGGATGACTCTGCCTTAACTTTTTGATTAAAGGAAAAAAGCCAGACCAATTAAAGTCCTTTCCTTTCCCAGAATGCCAAACTGTCTGAAATTTGCTTGCATTCCTCCTGAAATTGCATTTTTAAACCAAGGTCCCTGGGCACCTCTTTTCCTGAAGCTATTTTACACTCCATCTGCCCTGCATGCCACAAGCATTTCTTCATCACACGGAATGGGAGTTTCCGCTTCCACATGGTGGTGGTTCTACTCCACCCCAGCTACAGAAAACACATTTCCCTCCGTCTCATACTTGTATTTCTATCTCTGTCACATAAGGATTTTACTTTTCATCAGAATCTAGGTTCAGGGAATTGACATGGAGTCACTATATTTAAATCATATTTTTCACAAGTACATCTTTACATGGATGCTATTTTACTGAATTTATTTATTCCAAATAAAGTAAAAACTGAGGAATTTCTGTAATGATCTAAATTTAGCTCTGAACTTTACCTGTGAGTAATCAGAAATCTGCCAGAAGCAGAAAAGGCTACTAAACAAAGGACCTTAGGCTTTGACTACAAAGCAATTCTAATTAGGGTCATTTCACTACACTAGTTAACCAATCTTCTATGGCACCTGGTAAAAGAAACACAAATATGTTTGTTTTTTTCCTTCTCAAAACCACTTGGTTACAGATTCTTATAATCTATAGCAGACAGAATGTTAGCTCTTAAAAAAAACAAAAGAGAAGAGGTTAGAACAACAGGGAGGAGGGAAAAAAATAACGCAACACAAGCAGACGATGTGAAATCCTTAATAACACACTAACCACATGTGGCCAGCATCTTGAATGACTCCAAAGTTAGTGACTCTTGGCCACTTGTTGTAGATTTTAAGTCTTTACAACCATCTGCTGTCCCTCTCTCCACATATGCAGTCATCAGAGCCACCAGTACAAGTTGTTCACACGGACAAGAGCTAGGGTCAGCAGATGGCCTTTCAAGTGCCTCTTTTAAAGGTTCATATTCAATTAGACTAGTTTTTAAAAAAATGCTAACTAGACAACGAGCAATTCAGAGAAGCAAAGGCAATCTCTTCTTTGATAGAACTAAAAATAACAGTGGTAACTTACAAGTGAGTCTAATAACTATTTGGGTCTAATTAACTTTTTATCTAACTTGAAGGCAGGTCATATATAATACAGCATACATCAAACCAAGAAGAATTCTTAAGACTGAGGTTTAAAATTATCTCTTCAAAACCAGATAAACAGTTATTTGTGGTTTTCTTTTCAGGGACTAAAAAGATTAATTGGTGAAAAACATGAAAAGTTTAACAATTTTTATTTTCAAACCAAGGACCAAATGGAATACATATAAAATTTAATTATATAAAATCTAATTAACCAAAGTCTTTACTTCATTGTGTTTTCCTCCTAACACCCTGGACTTTTAAGTGAAGGCTAAAGAGTAGCTCCTATCAGACATTCAGTCAAATAATAAATTTCCAGGGTTTCCTAGAGTGTACAGCAGAATCAATTCAATTTCCTTTACCAGAAAGAATCATGAAATCTATACTCTCCCACAGTGCAGAACAGGGCTCTTTAACTGAGTGCCAAAGGATAGGTTTCAAAAGGATCCATACATATCTTGAAGCACAAAATTTGGGGCTTCTGTGCTTTCAATTGGAAAAGGGTATGCCATTTTTCATTTACTTCTGAAAGAAGCCTCTGATTACTATAAACGGATCCCAAGTTTCAGAAAGCTAATCCCATAAGCTCTCAGATACCCAATCATCCAAATAAAAGTATGTAGTATGAGACATATGGCTGAACTTTGGTTGCATTAACACTCCCCTCTCATCAGACTGCTGTGGACTATTTTGAGCAGCACAATGGTGTCCCTGGGTGCTGCTTCCTGTATAATACCTTTAACTAAAGATAGGAGGCTATCAGACAGAAATAAGACATTTTCAAAGGGTTTTGAAAAACAGTAGCCCTTAATTTTCTATGACTTAGCCAGAAAACTAAGTTGAACCCAAGTACTAAATTCTAGATAACTAGGACATTGCTCTAATTATATTAATTTCCTTAATATTTGTCACCAGAATTTATTATTTGTTTTCTACTGTTGAGACACATGTGGCTGTGGCTGTCCTTGTTTATTTAGAAACCAGCACTTCATTAGTATCCTCAAATGTCCAGTTCAGCTCCAAATGTGAAAGTAAAAAGAGTCTCTCGAGTTTAAAAAAAAAAGAATATATTTTAACTTACCAATAATGATAAAATAATCAAGAAGAGTATAAGATAAGGTCCCCAAATATGCCAGTATTGCTATAAACCAACGGTTCTCAACAGAAATGATTTTTGCCACCCTATTTCTCCTCCCCAGGGCAAACATCCTGCAATGCAATGGATAGCCTCCCCAGAACAAAGAAGAATCTGGCCCCAAAAGCCAGTAGTGCTGACGTTGAGAAACACTACTAACTGGCATGCAACTAAGAAAGAAAGCCTGGGTTGATAGCTTTATAAAAAGTAAGACCCAGCCGGGCTCGGTGGCTCAGCCTGTAATCCTGCGCCTTTGGGAGGCTGAGTGGATTGCCTGAGCCCACGGGTTCGAGACCCGCCTGGGCAGCGAGACTTCATCTCTACAATAAACCAAAAAATCAGCCGGGCGTGGTAGCGCATGCCTATAATTCCGGCTACTCGGAAGGCTGAGGCAGAAGGATCGCTGGAGCCCAGCAGGTTGAGGCTGCCGTGGCTGGGAGCAGCCACTGCACTCCAGTCTGGGTGACAGAGTGAGACTCCAACTCAAAAAAAAAAAAAAAAAGTAAGTCCCATCCTTACCTTCAAAGGACTGAAAAGGAAAAAGAGAAGATCACAAAGTCACAGAAAAAAAAGAAAAGCAGATAAAAGAAGAAGAAAAAAATCAAGACGTGAGACAAATACCTTGTAGCTATTTCCTTCTAGAAACTCTTTAGAGTAAGAAAGAAGGTCAATGACTGGACACAGCTCAGCTCTACAGCCTGAGGGGCCATCACAGCCAGATCTCAACAGCACTTGAAGGTTAAAGGCGAGTAAAACTACACTCCATTTCAAGGGAATGAGAAAGGATAGGATGAGCAGATGGATGCTACCTACCCTCAGTGACACCTGAGGACCTGAGTGTGCTGTAAGGAAGCCTGTAGTACAGGGAGAGCCTTCACAACCTTCTTCGTTCAACCACAATCTTTATTCTTTCTTTTTTTCTTAGTAGCATGCCAGTTAGCAGGGTTTCTCAACCTCAGTTCTACTGGCATTTTGGACCATATTCTATGTTCTGGGAGGCTGTCCCATGCACTGTAGTATGTTTGCCCTGGGGAGGAGAAATAGGGTGGCAAAAATCACTTCTGTTGAGAATCGTTGGTTTATATCAATATTGGCATATTTGAGAAGCTCACCTTATACTCTTCTTGAGTACCTATGGCACAGTATTTTACCAGAAACTGACAAGGAACCACTGAAATGTTGACAGAGAACTTCAACTAGCATGGAAAGATACTGATGAAAAGTAAACAAATTAAAAAGCAGCAGGGGAAAAACCTCTATTATAAATTCAACCATGCTCAACTGTGTTAAATGAACAGATAGAAAAAGAATAAAAGCAGACCACACAAAAATAATGGTGGTAACACAGGTGTTGTTCTCTTTTGAAACACTTTCATAATTTTTTTCAGAGTTTTCATTGGTTGACTTCTTGGGGAAATCATTTCATTTACCTGTTATTCACCCAAGAATGCATCAAAATCAGAGTTCCCCACTCACCCACAATGAAGAAATTTCAGAGGTCTTAAGAGTGAGCACACACTGCCAAGCGTGATGGCATGCCTGTAATCCCAGCATTTTGGAGGACTGCCTGAGCCCAGGGGTTCAAGATCAGCCTGGGCAACTTGGCAAGATCTCATCTGTACAATAAAAAAAAAAAAAAATTAGCTAGGTGTGGTGGCGCATGCCTGTAGTTCCAGCTACTTGGAAGGCTGAGGTAGAAGGATCACCTGAGCTCAGCCGGTCGAGGCTGCCATGGTGGTGAGCATGCCACTGCAGTGAGCACACATGACGAAGCTCTATTTTCCTTCCACCAGACTGGAGTATTAAGAACAATTGGTACTGTACTATAGGGAGACCTAGAGTACTCTACCCTATACACTAGAAAAATATTCTTTCGAAAACTGTCTAATTTGCTCTTTCTACTTTTTCTCTAGTACTGAAAGATGTGTCCACTCATGCCACAAATTTGAGATAGAGAAGAAGACCTTTGGCTTCCCTGATTTGGTTCACAGTGACTTTGGCTTTTTGGCATTAAAAAAAAATTATTTCTTACATGTATCTATTCTAGTTCACTAGAGCTCTACATTGGAGCCAAAGCCTAAGAATATCGTCTAACACTGGTGGTTACAGCTCAGTGCAGATCTCCTCTTCTTTCTCCCAGATATTATGATTGACTAAAAACAGCATATTGGTATTGCCAAGTATTATAGTGTAATATCATAATAACACCCTCTCAAAGGTGTCTTATCTGTCACTCCTAACATTCACCACCAGAGGGGAAAAAAAATCACTTCATTTTATTTCTAGAAAACGTAACTTCACCTCCCTAGGATATTTTCAAAAGAGAGGTCTATGAAAGGAAGAAGACAAATAATGTACATTTGCATGTCATCAATTTCATTACTGATTAAAGGAAGTTTACCATAAAAATGAGGGAGGGGATGGTCATCTTCTACTGTTATATAAAAGGAGGCAAAATACACACACACTTCTGCTTATGAACTGTCTTATGAATTGTAGGAGCAGAGGTAGCATCTTACCATTAGAACACTTTGATGATCAAAATATTTATTCTTTTTTTTTTTTTTGAGTTGGAGTCTCACTCTGTCACCCAGACTGGAATGCAGTGGCCACTCCCGGCCACCGCAGCCTCGACCTGCTGGGCTCCACCGATCCTTACGCCTCAGCCTTCCAAGTAACTAGAACTACAGGTGCGCGCTACCACGCCCAGCTAATTTTTTTGATTTGTTGGAGAGATGAGGTCTTGCCAAGTTGTCCAGGCAGGTCTCGAACCCGCAAGCTCAGGCAATCCACTCACCTCAGCCTCCCAAAGGCGCGGGATTACAGGCTGAGCCACCGAGCCTGGCTTAAAATATTTATTCTGTTACGGAAAACTTAACATTTACGTTGCATACAATTATAATGTTGTTCAAAACACAAACCTTACACTAATTCCATTACTCTTTACACCTACAATTCTTTCCATTAAAAATACCTGCCCATCACTTTGGGAACTCACTGTTTGTTTTAAAATGGGGGTAGGGAGTGTTAGATTTATTTATTTGGTAAGGAAAAAAATTCCTAGCTTTCATATAATATAGCAATTATATTAGCAGTCCTATTGACTGTGCTTCCTAAAGATGTTTGGAGTCAACCCATTTCCTCCAATTCTCTGTTGCAACATCCCCAAAGCTACCACTGACTCATGCCTGTCTTGATACATCCCTGTCCTGATACACCCCAATCTGATACACCTCTGTCCTGATATACCCCTGTCCTGACACACCGCTGTCCTGATATACCCCTGTCCCGATGCACACCTATCCTGATACACCCATCCTGAAACACGCCCATCCTGTTACACCTCTATCCTGATACATCCTGATCTGATACAACCCTGTCCTGACACACCCCTGTCCTGATGCATGTCTGTCCTGATACATGCCTGTCCTGATATACCCCGTCCTGATACACCCATCCTGAAACACACCTGTCCTGATACACTCATCCTGAAACACACCTGTCCTGATATACGCCCGTCCTGATACACCCCTGTCCTGATACACCCATCCTGAAACATGCCTGTCCTGATACATACCTTCACACTGACCTCCCCTCCTATCTTTCTCTTTTCTAAACTGCTAGTCATTTTCATACTTTTATGTTCAATGCAGAGAATTTCAAACTTGTTTTTGTTTTTATAAACACTACAAGTATAGTTATTTTGTGATCTATGTCTGTTAATTCTAGTATGTGAAGTCTCTGCAAGTATACTTCTAACTATAGTTTCCATCTTTTCTTCTTTGTGGTGCTTTTTTTCCTGTCATTTTTTACTAAAACTGTGTATAATGTACATACAATTATATATAGGAATACACTGAGGCCTGCTCTGGGGAGATTAATGTTTGCTTCTGCTGAATGCTGGAGGCATGCCTAGTCAAGAACCAGCTAAAACTATTTCATGGCTTGAAGGCTTTTTTTATTGCTTATTTATCTGTTTTAATATCACCCAGGTAATTTGAGTTTGGCCCATTTGAGCAGAGCATTGAGCTTTAGGTTCAAAAGTTCAATGCTCTGCTCACAATCTCCTGGGGCAAAAGAATGAATTGGGTTCCCTTTAGCTTCTCCCTTACACTTAAGGTGGAAGGGAGTTCCAGCTAAATAGGAGTGTCTCCTGTTAAGAGTCTCCACTTGGGTCAGAACCAGAGTTGTATTTTCTGTTCCCACCTACACTAGGAGGCTATGAAAATACTGAAGTTTGCTAAGTCTACAAGGGCAAAAGTAGCTTCAACACCCAGCTTACCTGAAGTTCTAGCACTCACTTAATGGCGTTGGCCTTACAGTTCTTTCATCATTTTGTCTGCTCCACATTACTTTTAGGAAAATATTTTATTTTATCCAGCATTCTTAGTTAATTTCTTAGGAAAATCATCTGTAAATTTAACCTACCTCATTACCAGAAACCTTAACTTGCTTACATCAGTTCACGGTGTAACATATCATCTTCAAAAATTCCTACCTAGCCCAGTTCCTTTCAAAGAATTTCCTTTTCTGGTCCCTGACTATCTCATCATCTTCTGTTCTGCTTCACCCTGAAATTCTTTCCAAACCCTCTATGATCCTTCTTACCTCAGGACCTTGGCATATGCTGATCCTTTTGTCCAGAATGCTATTATTCCCTTCTTCACCAAAGGAATGTCCACTCACCTGTTGAAGCGCAGCCCAAATGTCAACTTGCTCCAGGAACACATCCCTGATACCCAAGATTTGGTCAGACAAGTGCTAACAAAGTTTCCCACAATTTTCTGGCAAGTGCTAAATTGTGTTATCAGTGGTTTGTTATCTGTCTTCTTCCCTAGAACTTAAGTCTCAGAAGGACAGTGACAGTATTTGCCTGTTTCTAACTTAGTACCCACACCTAGCAACGGCATGCACAAAGTAAAAACTTCATAAGTAGTTAACAAATGAATAATGCAAAGCAAAGTTTTGTGCTTATTTTAATACAAGATCCAGTATATTCAAAATATAATATATAATTTGATTTTCAAAAATATACATAGTAATGCTAACCCTAATTGTGATTCAAATGCATAATAATACAAGGAAGATAATAAAATAGATTTTAGGTTAGGTCTTATATATTAATTAATGGCCATGAAGTAACTCCCCACAATAAAATATGTACAAAGTCTCATTGTAAAATCCATGCAGTGATAGTCATGTTTCTATACGTTTTCAAAAGAAACATCAAAATTAATTTTTAAAAAGGGCATTTTATGAATTAATAGAAAAGATGGTTCCCCAATAACCTACAGAGATACTTGTATATTGTAAAGACTATGTAGCCATAAAGGGAAAGAATACATACAAGAACTTTTTCAGTGGTCAGTATGGCAAGACCTGGATGTGAAGAGTGAGGTAAAAGGATAAAGGACTTTAAGGTTCTATATAATGGGAAGAACAAGTAACTAAAGAAATTTAGGATTTGGAGATACCAGGGTAAAGGTAAAGCTGCTCCTAGGCATTAAATAATATCAAGAAATCTAAGCAGAAATGTCCACTAGTGCAGTAGACAGGATTCTAATATGGCCCAAATGACCTCTGCCCCCTGGTATTAATACCATGTCATACTGTTACATGGCAAAAGGGATTTTGTAGTGCAATTAAATTTACAAACCAGTTGACGTTAAAATAGTAAACTTATCTGGGAGGACCCAAGCTAATCACTCAAGTTGTTTATCAGCAAAAACATTTTCACAGCTGGTAGCAGAAAGGAAGTCAGAGATTTGAAGCTTGAGAGGGATCAACCTGAGGGAGGTACTATTGCTGAGATGGAGGGGTCGACAAGAAATGACCTAAAATGGTCTCTAGGAGCAGAGAGCAATCCTCAGCCAAAATCTAGCAAAAAGAAAGAGACCTAAGTCCTACAACTGCAAGGAATTGAATTCTGCTAAAGACAAGGATCAACTTGAAAGCAGATTCCTGCCAGTGCCTTCAGAAAAAAACCCAGCCCATCCAGAGAACCCTGCTAAGCCCATCCAGAAATGGTGGTTCAGAAATATAATGGAATCTGGGCCACATTTCAGATCATCAGTATTCTCACTAAAGGACCATGTTAAGATATAAATGGGTATTATTTTAAGCCATTAAATTTATGATGACTATTTTATGCAATAACAGAAAACTAATACAATTAGCAGCTAGGAAACCTGATGTATAGGCTTAAGAGTCACCATATAGAAACTGCAACAATAGATAAGCTCTCCTGTGGAAAGTATATTTAAAAAATGAAAGAATCTGAAAAGCCTGGAAAGATGCTTACAATTAGAGTTTTTAAAAATGATGCTAATAGTACATAATTTAAAAACATGAAAGAAATACTCTAGTAAAAATGAGGAAATAACCAGATGACAAACATCATCCACTGATCCCTTCACGTACCTATTCCCATAAGGCACTCTCACTCATATATACTCTCTTTTTTGAGTTTGCTATTTCAATAATCTAAATAATTTTGCATCTATCCACCCAAATACAAATATTTAGTTTATAAAAGAGGAAAAAATATACAAATGAGATAATTGAGTTACCTCTAAAAGTTAGTTTTTGATATCTGAAAGAATAGGCTTTAATATTATATTCCTTAAACTAAATTTCCTTGACACCCTTTTATAGCTAATATGAATGAACCTCCCTAACTTCCTAAATATAAACAGATGATTTTATCATAATTCCTATCAATAATACCTTGCCTGAAATCTTCATAATGCTTTTCCCCCCAAGCCTTGTCTTACACTGGTATTTAATCAAATGAAAAGCTACAAAATCATTAATTACATAAAAGCTGGCATTGAGTAATGTCCATTAATCAAACAAAAGACACCCTCATATGTGCATAATTAATAACTGTGTTTTCTCACTACATCAAAGACTATCGCCTTGCCACAAAATTTTAATCACTTTCCAACATATTCCCATCAACTTAATTATATTTGAACACAAATATAAAAAGTTAGAAAACTAAGGCAGTTTTAAAGTGTCCCAAGTTATAACTTATTAAGATTTGGTAACCCAAAAAAATTCCAAGAAAATGAGCCACTCATGCAACTAATATAGAATGCATCTTTGGAAAATCTTATGAGAACTGATGTAATTATTTAGCTTTTGAATGATTAAAAGAGAGACTTAAAGCAATACTGCGCAGATTTAACTAAACATCAAAGTTATCAAGGGCTTACCAGCACATCAGTCAACTACACACAGATGGGTTTTAGGGTTCTGCGTGTGATTAAACAAGCTGATCATGCAAAAGGCCACAGTAATGAAACATATCGGCACAAGAAGTGTAAAAGAAAAGCTCAGCTCTTTTTAATTTGGTTCTGTTTCTTTAACTCATCAAAATGGAAACTCACCTAAGTTTTAAGCATTTACACACCAGCAAAATGATTTCATTTCTCTCTCCTTGCTCTCCCTTGCCACCGTATAAGCGACTTAATGCAGATATTCTAATTCTCAGAACAAGATTATGTTCATAATCTTTTGTACACAAACTGAATAAATCACACACCAGGTGAGAAGCAAAAGTGTGATGGGCCCAGCATTCCATATGACACTGTAAGTTTGATAGATTTGTAGGAAGACACTGCTGCCCTCCCTCAGAGATTTCAGGGTCAGGAGCTTCTAAAAGAATTACAAGTATGTAGGCTCTCTCCAGACTAAGTAAATTACAATACTTGATGGTGGTCTACATAATTTTAACCACAAAAGGGCAGAACTGTTCCCAAAACTTTTTTATTCTCCTTAATAATCAATTTATATTTTAAGGTTTCCATCGCCTTTTGTGGTAAAACAGCTCAAAGTTTATATAATTGCCTTTATTTTTCTTAAAACTCTTTTTTTAAAGCTTCTTTCTACCACTTACAATTCTCAGTATATTACTTTTGCAGCTGCATTTTTTCAGACAGTGAAATCACAGTGTCTATGTGTGTATGTACATATATAAGTGTATATATATATCTACACACACACACATACATAGAGAGAGAGAGACATATTTCAAAAGGCAAAAAATTCCCACATGGTTTAGAATTATTTCTAAATGTTGATGAACCTGATTTTGTGCAAGGGTAAAAATGTCCTAGTTTGTTGCAAACTTTTCTCATGGTGTGGTTCAGAAATATAATGGAATCTGGGCCATATTTCAGATCATCAGAAAATATAGACCAGAATAGCTCCTGTCTCGAGTTCTACACCAAGGCCATAGGGAATATTTGGGAGTCCTTTTACACTTTTCAAAAGCCTTGGCTATTCATTCACTCTCAAAAGACTTCCCTGTATTTTAGCTACTGTCTATCACTCAGAAAAGCATGCTATCTTCTAAAAGTGTGCATTTTCTCCAGAATTATTTATGTCATCAAATGAGAAACCAACATGTCCCCCAGTCTCCACTGGTAATAACAGCATTTCTTTCTCCAGACAACTTATCAATTTTGGAAGAAGAAAATTAATCTTGTCCATGCCCTAATTGAAGAGGACTAATGAGTAATAGCAGAAACAATACCCAACACCATAGACATCTCACATGGTTCAGTTTACACAATTCTGACTGAAAAATTAAAGATGAGCAAACTTTCCAGTTAATGGGTACCAAAACCATGGTGCCTAGATTAGATGCAGGTAAGAGAAGAGCTTTCAATGAAAATGTTAACAAGTGGCTCAAGATCCTGAAGCGGATTTCTTCTAAGAAATGTAACAAGGTAAAACATGGCTTTACCAGTATGATCCTGAAGACAAAGCACAATCAAAGCAATGGCTACCAAGAGGTGGAAGTGGTCCAGTCAAACAAAAGTGAACCAGCCAAAATCAAAGGTCATGGCACCAGTTTTTTGGGACACTCAAGACATTTGCGTTCTTTTGGAGGATCAAGGAACAATAACATCTGCTTATTATGGGAGTATTTTGTGAAAGTTAGCCAAAGCTAAGCAGAAAATGCCTAGGAAAGCCTTCACCACAGAGTCTTTTACCATCATAACAATGCTTCTGCTCATCCCTCACATCAAAGGGCAATTTTGTGAGAGTTTAGATAGAAAATCATTAGACATCCACCTTAGAGTCCTAACTTGGTTTCTCCTGACTTCTTTTTGTTTCATAATCTTAAAATTTCTTTAAAGGATACCCATTTTTCTTCAATTAATAATGTAAAAAAGACTGCATTGATATGGTAAAATTCCCAGAACCCTCCATGCTTTAGGGATTTTCTAAATAACTGCTGTCATTGCTTACAAAAGCATCTTGAACATGATGAATGATTTGTTGAGAACTAAAGTTCCAAGGAGGTCAGGAAGATGGCAGCCGAGCCAATTGGACTATGTGAGTCCCCATGTGAATAAGTGTATGGAAAATTTTGTGTATGTGCTGGTGAGCAAGAGGGCGTGTGAGTGGCTGACTGAGTGAGGGTTAGGGAGCTAGCTGGCAGCCAGGGTTCTTCTGGTGCAGCGACTGGTGCCACAGCTGCCAGGCTTGGACCCTAGTGATTCCGGGGATGCAGAAGTCGAGCATCATTTTCTTTCTTTTTCTTTTCTTTTCTTCTTCTTTTTTTAATCAACAAACCCTCCCTGGGAAGAAAAAGCTGGGAGAGACTGGTGAGCAAGTGGCCAGGCCTCTCGTGCAACAGCTGGTGCTACAGCTTCTCTGCTTTGTCCCTGGCTTTTCCTAGGTTGCAGAAGCCGAGCACCATTATTTTTTTTTAAATGGACAAAAGTGCAGGGGAGAAAATATCGCCCTAGGCTTTCCCTCACCAATGCAGCAGAAGAGAGACTACAGCTCCTGGCTTTGCCTCACCACTTCAGTGCCTGGCAGGGCACTGGCAGCAGGAGCTGCAGAGGGAGTTCAGAGGCAAAGTCCCATGGAAGAGGACAAGAGAAGCACCCCACCACCATCTTGAAGGTGGGGCATGAAAGAGCGACTTGCTCACCATGGAGCAACAGATTCAAAATCTGTGACTGACGGATCAACTACTCAGGGATTGATTGTGACCCACAGGGAATATCCTAAAAGCACAGGTTGCAGAGGGACCTGATGAGTGCTGAGTTCTGGGCAACCCACCCCCTACCCTGATCCAGCAGGGGGACAAAGGGTGTGGCCAGAAAAGGATGAGAAAGAACTCCAAAGAGATCAGTGATGAGTCCAGAGCTGACCCAAACCCCCTCCACCCCAGCAATCCTCTGAACGTCAGACCCACACAGCTGGGTCACGACTGAGAGGGACAAACCCAGGCAGAGCCTGGACATCAGTCACAATAGAACTCCATTCCAGGATAGGCCTGGCTGGGGCACCCCCCCAGTACATACCTAGGGAAGAAACAATTCCTTACCTCCCCATCAGAGGAGATCTCCTTGACCATATGAGAGTGGGAGAGGAGGACTGCAGCCCATCCATCTCTACTGCCCCTCCTCCATCCCTTCTTTGGATACTGAGCAGAGAGTGAAAGAGGTGGCTCTGCAGGAGAGACTTGATTAGAGGAACAATTACGGAGCCTGACACAAGTGGGCAGGTTTTTTTTTTTAATTTTCAATTAAAAAATAAAAATTTTAAAAATTTTTGACTGTGTGTTAGTTTACCTATTTTTAAAATATTTTTCCTTGGTGCAAGAATGTGTACATGAGGGTTTGATCCACTCCTCCACAAATATTTTATCTTTTCTTTTTCTGTTTCTTTCTTCTTTTATTTGTCATTTTCTGTTTATGTGTATATGTGAATGGCTGAGTGCTCATTTTTCCATTTTGCTGTTTTTGTTGGTTTGTTTTTTATCTTTTGTTCCTCTGGGTTTTTTATTTTCATTTTTTATAGTTTAAGGTGTGTGTCAATATATGTGTGAGGGTTCGACCTGAATTCCATTTTTTTCTACCCTCCAGCCTTTCTGTTTTTCTTCTCTTTTCACTTTATGCTAGGCATGTGTGTGTGTTAAGTTTTCTTGGTTTGTTGTCGTTGTTGTTTGTTTTGTATCACTTTGTTGGTATTCTAGTTTGTTTTGGGGTGTGTGTGTATGTCTGTGTGTGTGTCTGTGTGTGTGTGTGTGTGTGTCTGTGTGTGTGTGTGTGTGTGTGTGTGTGTTCAATTGTCTTTCGCATTGGCTTCTGCTTTGCATTGTCATATACGGTGATGGTGGGGAGTGGGTCTCAGGGAACACATACCACAATAAGTGAACACTGTCATTTGCAAGAAGTTTCTGAATCCTAGTACCTGATCTGCTACTTTATTAGAATTTCAAAAACTACAACAGACAGCAAAGCTTCCCATCCACCATCCTATTTCAAAATAGAACAAATCCAGAGCCTGGATCAGGAAAGAATAGAGGACTGAGCAAACATCAGAAGGGAAAGCCTCTTCCACTGACACTAAATAAAGAACTAAAGAGAAAAACAAGAGATCTGTCACAAGTGAGGAAAAAACCAAAGGAAAATCTCAAGCAATTTCAAGTGTACCAAAGACAAAACTCCTAAAAAATCAGACCTTGGTGCCCAAACAATGGAAGTCACCAACAACTGGCCCCAGATTACAACAGGGATTAGGGAATGGATGAAAAGAGGGAATAAGACTCAAGAAGACAAAATGTAACACTGAAAGAACTTATAACAGAGATTTTGGTAATGAAAAATTTCATCCAGGAAATAAATAACAAGATGACAAGCATGGAAAGCAGACTTAATCTAGCTGAAGAAAGAATCTGAGGACTTGAAGACCAGAACATGGAATTAACTCGATCTGTATAAAACATAGAAAGAAGCCTCAGAAAGAAACAAAGCCTATAAGAGATGTGCAATCATATCAAGAGGGCAAACCTACATCTGACTGGTATCCCAGAAGAAGAAAGGGAAATGGAGAAACACTTGGAGCAAGTATTCCAGGAAGTAATTCAAGAAAACTTTCCCCATCTCACCAGAGATGTGACCAGTCAAGCACAAGAGATACAGAGAATTCCCACAAGACATCAAATGAGAACACCAACCCCTAGACACACAGTAATTCGTCCACACAAAGTGGGCACAAAAAAATCCTAAAGGCAGCAAGAGGGAAAGATCAGACTACCTACTGGGAAAAACCAGTCAGAATAGCAGCAGACCTACTGGCAGAAACACTACAAGCAAGAAGGGACTGGAGTCATATATTCAAAGTCCTCAAAGATAAACAATTTCAACCAAGAATTTCCTATCCAGTCAAGCTCAGCTTCATCAGTGATGGAGAATTAAAATTTTTCCCAGACATCCAATCCTTTAGAGATTATGCAGATTCCAGACCAGCTCTATAGGAGATACTTAAAAAGATATTAAGCACAGAAGAAAGAAAAAAAAGAATGACCACACACTTCCCAAGAGAACAGTAGAGCACAGAATCAATAGAGAATATCATGCAACAAGAAACTTGAAAACACACACATACATTAACCCCAAAGCCAAAAGAAAACAAGCAAAGAAAAAACTTTATAAGAACCTCATGACAGCAATAAACAATCACATTTCAATAATCAGCCTGAGTGTGAATGAACTAAATACACCACTGAAAAGACACAGAATGGAAAACTGGATAAGAAACCATGACCCAATTATTTGCTGCATCCAAGAGACTCATCTCACTACAAGGGACACACACAGACTCAAAGTTAAAGGATGGAAAATAAGTTTCCAGGCAAATGGATTGCAAAAGAAGACAGGAGGTGCAACCTTAATATCAGACAAAACAACCTTTAAGCTATCAAAAATTTAAAAAGATGCAAAAGAACATTATGCAATGATAAAAGGTTCAATCCATCAACAAGAAATATTTATCCTAAATGTATATGCACTCAACACAGGAGCACCAGTATTTATAAAGCAACTACTAAGTAAACTTAAAAAGGATACTGACCCTAACACTATTATAGCAGGGGACTTGATTACCCCACTAATAGACCTAGATAGATCTTCAAGGTAAAAAATCAACAAAGGGATCCAGAACTGAAACTTGACACTCGGTCAAATGAACTTAATAGATATCTACAGATTATTCCACCCAACAACCAAAGAATATACTTTCTACTCATCACCATATGGAACATACTCTAAGATCGATCACATCCTTGGCCATAAATCAAGCATAAATAAATTCCATAAGGTTGAAATCTTGCCATGCACACTCTCAGATCACAGTGGAATAAAAATATATATCAACACCAACAAAATTTCCCCAAAGCCCACAAAGACATGGACACTAAACAGCATGATGCTAAACAACTACTAGTTTTTTAATTTCTGAAATCAAAGCAGAAATTAAAAGATTCCTGGAAACAAATGAAAATGAAGAAACATCTTACCAAAACTTCTGGGATGCCATGAAATCAGTTCTAAGAGGAGAATTTATATCTCTATGAGCACACATCAAAAAAATGGAAAGATCACAAGTGGAGAGCCTAACAAATCACCTAAGGAAGCTGGAAAGAGAAGACCACCAAAACCCCAACTTTAACAGAAGAATACAAATCACTAAAATAAGAGACCAAATACAGGACACAGAAGACAAAAATATCATAGAAAACATCAACAAAACAAAAAACTGGTTCTTTGAAAGAATTAACAAGATTGATGGACCCCTAGCCAGAATGACCAAGAAAAAGCCCAAATAAACAGAATCAGAAATACAAAAGATCAAATAACAACTGACCTCGAAGAAATACAAAAGAGTATCAGAGATTACTATGTACACCTATATGGAAACAAACTTGATAACCTAAATGAAATGGAGGACTTTCTGACATCACACAGCCTCCCCAGGTTGAAACAAGAAGACACTGAAATACTAAACAAACCAATAACAATCCAGGAAATTGACTCTGTCATACAAAAACTACCTACAAAAAAAAAAAAAAAAAACCAACCTGGACCAGGTGGCTTTGCAGCAGAATTCTACAAAACGTATAAGGAGGAGCTGACATCAATCCTATTGAAAGTATTCTAGGTTATCGAGAAAGATGGAATTCTTTCCAAATCACTTTACAAAGCTAGCATCACACTGATACCCAAACCAGGTAAAGACCCAACAAAAAAAGAGAACTACAGGCAATATCCGTTAGGAACATAGATGCAAAAATCCTCAACAAGTTTCTAGCAAACTGGATACAAAAACACATCTCAAAAATCATCCACCATGACCAAATAGGCTTCATCCCCAGGAGGCAGGTTTGGTTGAACATTCACAAGACCATAAATGTAATTTAATACATTAATAGATGTAAAAATAAGAACCACATGATTATATTATTAGATGCAGAAAAAGCTTTTGATAAAATCCAACATCCCTTCTTGATAAAAACCCTCAAACATCTAGGAATAGAAGGAACATACCTCAAAATAGTAAGTGTCATCTACAACAAACCCACAGCTATCATATTGCTAAATGGACAGAAACTTGAAACACTTCCCCTAAAAACTGGAACAAGACAAGGCTGTCCACTCTCACCCCTCTTGTTCAACAATGTGTTGGAAGTCCTAGCTTGGGCATTAGACAAGAGAAGGGAATCAGGGGTATCCAAATAGGAAAAGAGGAAGTCAAGTTATCCCTCTTTGCTGATGATATGATCCTATACCTTGAAAACCCAAGAGAATCTGTCAGAAACCTGCTTGAACTGATAAAGGACTTTGGCAAAGTTTCAGGGTACAAAATAAATGTGCAAAAGACAGTTGCATTCCTATACACCAACAACAGGCAGGCAAAGACCCAAATTAAAAGCACAATCCCATTCACAATAGCCACAAAAAAAGTGAAATACCCTGGCATCTTCCTAACCTGAGAAGCGAAAGACCTTTACAATGAGAACTACAAAACACTTCTCAAAGAAATCCAGGAAGATATAAACAAATGCAAAAATATTCCATGCTCATGGATTGGAAGAATCAACATTGTTAAAATATCCATCCTTCCAAAGGCAATCTACAGATTCAATGCAATACCCGTTAAGTTACCAACATCATTCTTCTCAGACCTGGAAATGACAACACAGAAATTCATATGGAAACATAAATGACCACGAATAGTCAAAACAATCGTTAGCCGAAGAAACAAAACAGGAGATATCACACTTCCAGACTTCAAACTTTACTATAAGTCTGCAGTAATCAAAACAGTTAAAACAGCCTGGTATTGGTACAAGAACAGGCACATAGACCAATGGAACAGGATAGAGATTCCGGAAGCAAAGTCTCAATTCCTCAGCCAACTCATCTTTGACAAAACCTCCAACAACAACCACTGGGCAGAGGAGGACCTATTCAGTAAATGGTGCTGGGAAAACTGACTGATCACATGCAGAAGATTGAAACAGGACTCCAACCTATCCCCATACTCAAAAATTAACTCTAAATGGATCAAAGACCTAAACATAAAACCTCAAACTATAAGAATCTTAGAAAGTGCAGGAGATACCCTTATGGAAATTGGAACTGGGAACCAATTCCTATTCAGAACTCTAAAGGCCAATAAGAAATAAGATAGACAAGTGGGACCTTATCAAATTAACGAGTTTCAGCAAAACAAAAGAAACCATCAAGAGAGCAGGAATACAGCCTACAGAATGGGAAAAAATATTTGCCAACTGTATATCTGACAAAGGCCTAAATCTAGAATCTACAAGGAACTCAAACTCACTGAAAGAAAAAAAAATAAACAGCTCCTTTAAAAAATGGGCAAAAGACATGAATAGACACTTCTCAAAAGAAGATATATGGGCAGCCAACAGACACACGAAAAAGTGCTCAGCCTCATTCATCATCAGAGAAATGCAAA